>NC_083101.1:83494468-83631300 GCF_949774975.1 Lagenorhynchus albirostris
CCAGAGGCTTAATAACTCCAGTTTCCTTTACCTTTAATGGAATTCACTGAGAGAAGAGTGACCTCAAATTGAATTAGATTCATTAAGTGCTAGATACTAAGAGATACCCAGTCAGGAGGGAGTGGAAACTGTAAGTAAAAACAAGGGAGTGAAATATCTCCAAAACCTGTTAATTGAACAGCATAAGTATGTGGGTCCACACTTTTTGCTGCTGCTCCTGTTAGAGAACTTTTGTTCTGGAGCTGGCCTCTGGCACTAGCTTCTGGGAGTTTCAACTCTGTGATCTCAGCTCTTGGATTTCCATGAGGTTCCATGTTTGTATCCCTAAAATAAATTCTTTTCTTGGGCTGGCTTGAGTGTATTGCTGTTACTTGCAACCGGAACTAGTTCAGTGGCTTCTTCAGGAGTCAGTTCAGGAGTTTTCCTTACACCATGGACAACCCAGTGCTACCCAAAGTGTCAGTCCAACAGAGACAAGTTTACCTCAGAATGTGAATCAAGACACTGCTTCCTTCATCAAGAAAGTCACCTTGTGAATTTCAGCTGGACCCAAAAGTCTGCTTAATGATGGAATAGATTTACATTCCCTTGCAAGTTATCTGTCTTGTTAACAGCAACCAACAGTGTGAGGACTGGCAGCCAGTCCTCACTTAAAGTAGCACTGGCCCAGAGCTTTCCCAGGGAGTGGACCTCACTTAAAGTAGCACTGGCCCAGAGCTTTCCCAGGGAGTGGACCTCACTTAAAGTAGCACTAGCCCAGAGCTTTCCCAGGGAGAGGAAATTCTAAGGGTATGATTAGTTTCTTCTCTCTCTTCTGTTGCTTCCTCACAGAAGGCACAAACAGAACAGGAGAGAGGAGAGGAAAGTTTTTGCATCAGAATGATGCTTCCAGTCTGCACAAAATATACCATTTTCTTTTTAATCATAAGGGAGTAATTTTTCTCCACTTAACCATTAGTTTTGCCCTTTGAAGTCAGATCTTGTACTAAGTCCAATTTGCATGGAATGGTCCTCTAGCAAACTTTCTAATCACTCACAGGATTGGCCTGTTTCTAATGCAGAACTGCCTTGGTCCCTGAAGTGAATCACATGCACTTATTTGGTACATTTACCAGAGGAAAACTTTAAAAAAAATTGAAAATCAGATTAGCAAGAATTTAAGCAGAAACATGATATGGCTGTGCTCCCTCTTCCCCCGGGGTAGGGGGCATGTATTTCTGGAAGTAGTTTTAAAATTGGGACATTTCTTTAAGGTTAAAGGAAGGCGCCTTCAGTCTGCTTGGCAAATTTGCTGAAGTCTTTCACAACAGTGCGCTGTCAGGTGCCTCAAGGCATCTGCTAGAGACAGGAGGACATTTTTTTTTTTGGTCCAAATGAAACCAGGGATGGAAGTGGTAGTGAGTTAATTAAAAAGTACTTAGTTGAGATCTTCCAGGGTTCATAACATTGTCTTGGGCATATACATGTGAAGGAGGAGATTAAATTCATTACAGGGATTAGAAATAAGGAGAAAAAATAAATACCAGGAAAAAAAAGTAAACCACCAAATAAGACAGAAACTATATAAATTCCAAAAATATGTTTTCTTCAAACCCTGAAAATAGACGTGCTGACTTCTCTAGGAAACAAACATTTTAAACTGTTGGAAAACATAAAAGCAAACCTAAAGGTAATAAGTGGGCATGCATTAGAAATGAAGCCTTCTAATAACAAGTGTTTTTATGTTATTATTAAATATCTCTGTGCTTTCAAGTGTTTCATTAAAGTCTCCATTATTAATTAAAACTAAGTGTGTACCGTGAAGTAGGCCAAAGGGGGACATCCAAATTCTCAATATGCACCTGAAAAGATGGGAGGCCTCTGTGCTCCTTGCCAGTTCTTATTCATGGCACACCAGGGTTTTCTTGCTCCCAGCTTACCTATGTACATTTTTTTACATGGTATCTGCCTTCCTCATAAGATGATAAGTGATGAGCCTCATAGATCCATTTCTTCATGTGTTCAGTAAGTTTTTACAGAGGACTTGTTTATGCCACACCATATTTTAGATGCCACAGATACTTCAGTGAACAGATAAAGCAGGTCCCAGGTCCTGTGGAGCGTATATTGTGGTGTGATTCTGCACATGCCAAAGTGACAAGAGGACAGACCATTTTAAGGATGGCTGCTCACCTTCGACCTGCTCTGGGTTTTTCAGACTCTTGATTGCATTGTAATTGGGGACCACCTGGTTCAGATTTATCTACAAATGTCACTTACCATTATTGTATTTTTATTTTCAGACATAACGCCATCATTCACAATGAGGCAGACCAGGCAGCAGAGTATCTGCCCACGTTGTGCTTAAAGTGTTCTGTCAAGAGCCTGATGTCACTCTGATACTCATTCCTTTGTCGGCAATTTGTTTTTCCACTGTTTTTTTCCCTCTATATGCCTTTATCCTTGTTGTTCTGAATTTTCACAGTGATGTTCCTGAGTTTGAATCTTTTATCATTCATTGGGCCTTTCTAACAAGGAGACATGTATCTTTGAGGTCACAGAATTTTTCTGGTATGACTTAGTTAATAAATACCTCCTGTGTGCGTGTGTGTGAATGTGTGTGTGTGTTTTAACTTCTATAATTCCTAATAGTCTGATGTTAGATTTTTTTTCAGGTCTGATTCTCTAAATTTACATTTTTTTCTCTCATACTTTTATGTCATTGTCTTTGGATTTATCTTCCTGAAGATTGTCCAGACTTTATATTTCAAGCCTTTCACTAAATTTTTAATTCAATTTAATTTCATTTTGGAAATCATCTTGTTCTTTGTTCCATTCATTCTGCTAGTAAACTGTCTTGTTTTATTAGCAAACATGAGGGCAAGCTAATTTGCCGGAATAAATGGACAACAGGCCAGGATTAAGGTCAAGTGATTGAGGCAGGGTACTCTCTCCTCCGGTGCCCAATTTGACACCAAAAACTCAGGAATCAAAACAAATAATGTCCTAGTATAATATTTTATCAAAATCAGTATAAAATGTAGGACTAACAAAATATCAACTTTTTAAATATAGTGCCAATAACAGTGATGTGCCAAGCCACATCGCAGCCAAAGTCAAAAGGAAACATCAGTAATACTGATCCTGTCTTTATTTAAAATGTTGAGATTTTGTTTATCATGTACTTTTTGCATTCATTTTGATTTTTAAAATATTGCCTTATTATTTTATCATGACTACTAAGTTTTTCAGCATCTTTTCCAATTTAGGGCTCAAAATAATTACCTCACTTGGTTCATTTACTTCACCCTAGCCACAGCCCTGAATGAACACACATGTATAATGACTTAATACTGTAGAAGCTTCCCATTCATATACCCGTTGATCTGGAATATAATTCAGCCATGAGAATGAATGGTGTACTGACACATCTTACTACATGAATGAACTTTGATAACATTATGATGAGTGAAAGAAACCAGATATAAAGGCCACGTGTTATGATTCCACTTATATAAAACATCTAGAACAAGCAAATCCATAGAAACGGAAAGTAGATTAGTGGTTGCCTGGGACTAGGGAGAGGAGGAATGGAGAGTAATTACTTATGGGTCCATGGTTTCCTTTGAAGGTGATTAGAATGTGCAATATTACAACTAGACAGTGGTTATGGTTGCACAGTATTGTGAATGTATTAAATATCACCAATGGCAAATTTTATGTTATTTGTATTTTGTAACGAGAGAGAGAGAGAGAGAGAGAGAGGGAGAGAAAGAGAGTAAAGAGAAGTAAATGGATACAAGGTTTCTATATTTCACTTGAAGTGGTTAAATGTCTGTAAGGTACATGTGTATATTGTAGCACATAGATAAACTACTAAGAAAACTGTATAAAACAATATACTCAAAAACAGTATAAATAATGTTCAGTATAAAGAAAATTTTAAAACAAATACTTCAGTATAAAGAAATGTTCAAATAACCGCACTGTGTTTTAATTACTCCATATCCCATTTGATAACCTGAAATAAATTCTAAATGTATCAAAAATGAAATGGAATAAATGTTTTGTCTTTGAGAGCTCAGTACACACCTTCTAGGCTGCTTTTCCATTCCTGAGATTCTGGGATTCATGGTTTCATAACCAGGTCCCTCTATAAAACTGTGGGCCTTTTGGTTTACGCTTAAGAAGATAAATCTAAATGAAACCTATATCTGTAAGTTCAATCATACCATTGACTCTCTAGCACTATTGTGTGGACAGTTTCCTTTTTGCAATTAAACAAGTCCCACATCACCCTTACATGGCTTTGATGGGACTAACTCCCACTAATGTCCCTTAGAACCTTACCACTCTAAGTGCAGCCTACGGATCAGCAAAATCACCATCCCCTGGGAGCTTGGTGGAAATGCAAAGTCTTGGGTCCCACCCCAGATTTAATGAATGAGAATCTGCATTTTAACAAGATCCCCAGGCCATTTGCAAGTGTGTTACAGATTGAGAAGTCTGCCCTAAGGAGATAATTTGTATACAGAAGAGATACCATTGAGGGGAAAAGCAAGGTGGCTGGGGGAAGGGAAGCCCATTCATGGGTCTATTTCCATGAAATTCTTTTTACTTCTCAAAAACATGGGATGCCTTGACGCGCTTATGATAAAAGGTGAGCAGGCCATGGGAAATCATCCACAGTAGTCCATATGGCGCATTCAAGAGAAAGCGTGACTCTGAGCTGATCCAAGGGAGACGGGCAGGAATTCAGCTTGTGAAAGCTCCAGACCAAATGGAGAGGGGGGCTGCCCATGAGGGCACAGCTGGAAGAAAACATGTTTCCTTTAAGAAAGGAAATTTCCAGGTATCCAGGTAAATCCACAGGAGATGGAGACTCTGGCTTGCATAATGCTGTACCCACGAAAAGGACAAATTAGAAAAAATGTTCAGCATCCTTCCCCTAACAACCCCCTGGAGGAAGGCGAAGTTGATGGGCATTTCTGGGAATAAGACACTATCAGGGCTGAAACTTATTCCTAGTGTTTGGGAGTAGACACAGAGAATCTGAACCAGAAATCTCTGTCAGAATGTATTAAAGTACAGGAATGGAAGGAAACAGAAGCCGCCCTCTAATGATAAGAGTGATTGAAAGAATGGGAAAGAAAATCATAGTGGTTCAAATACAGTGGTTTGTCATATCCCTTTTCTATGTGTTTAGAAAGGAAGGAGTAAAATGTATCACGCTGAAAAAATTTTTGTTTGTTTGTTTCTGTCCGTTTACAAAACAGTATATACTCATGGTAAAAATTTGGAAACAACAGCTCAAAAAAACTAAAAACTATCCATTACCCAGATTATATTTGAATATGTATCTATTTAGTCCTCTTATCTTTATTTTTCTCATTATTTTAAAGGTTTTTTGAGGTAATTAATTGCACAATAGAGGGGTGCAAACATGAAAAAGTTCAAACCAATGTAAAATGATAAAGGATAAAAAAATAAGAGCCCTTCTTTACTCTCCTTCTCGACATCCCCATCTCCATCCCACTCCCCTAACCAGAGAGGGCTATTTTTAAAAAGTTCTTTCCCTATGTATTTGCATTCTTATAGACACATACACAAAAACATATTGTCTGCAGTAGTTTGTTACATATGTGGACTCATACTCTTTTCATATTGTTCTGCATCTTAGTTTCATCCTTTGAACCATATGTTTTGAAGAGTATTTCCATGCTGGCATACAGAGAGCTATCAAGCTCATTAAACTGCGGCACAGGCTGCCGTTGTATGAATACATCCATATAGTGAGTATTTAATCATTCCCTTATTGATGCATAGTTTAATTATCCCTTTTTCAATATTATCATTAATACGACGATTCCATGCATATGCATGCCTCTGCACACATGTGCCAATATTTGTGTAGGATAAGTCCCTAAAAGAAGAATTCCTGGTATAGCCTCTGCATTTAAATTTTGGATAATTCTTTGTAACTTGCCCTCAGTCTAGGACAATTAATAATCGCATCAACAGTGATTAAGAGTATTCATTTCCCACACTCTTTCCTACTTTTCCTAAAATACTGCCAATCTAGTTGGCCAAAGCCACTATTTTATTGGTTATATAATTTGCTTGTTCTCTGTTATGAATGAGATCGCCCGGACTTTTCTCATATGTGCGTGGTCATTTTTTAGTTCTGTGAACTGCTCGTTTGATCCAATGCCATTTTTCTGAGTTGTTGGTCTTTTTTGTATGGATTTGTATCACCTTTTTATATATTATAAATCATCTTGTCCAGGTTTTTTTACCTTAATATATAACATTTCTACAACCCGGAATAGTAGAACTTGATGGAATCACAGCCTATTGCAGGTTGGAAGGAAGCAGACTTGAAAGGCCATTTCTTTCACTGGAACTCAGTAAAGTGAGCTCCACATGAGGGTAACAGATGCAAAGAGCCATCTAGACTGGCCACAAGAACTCATTCTCCTGATGACCACTGATGTTCCTGTGAGGTGTTTGTCACTTTGCTGCTGGGTACAGATTTCTCTCGATGAGATCAAATGCTTTTCCTGTCTGGCACACAGATTCCACCACAGGCTGTATTTTAAGGGCAGGAAGATAATGCCTTTTTACGAAAAATGCATTTGTTTTTACCCTATCTCCTTTTTCAAAGATTATCAAAAAGAGTTTACCAAAATGTTATAAGTAAAATAGAATTTAAAAAGAGACAAGGGGAAGAAATTAAAAGCCACTTTAACACTCCGAAATGAGTGTCCAGAGGTTCTGTACAAATGCTAGAAGTTGATTGCAAATTGACTCTAAAAGACCTCGAGCTAAAGTAAAGGGAAACACCATCAGAGCAAGATTCACATTATTTGCCCAATAAAAGGATACCATTTCCTCAAGTAAAGCATACTTTCTCCTAACACCAAAGGCTCATAAGAAAATACTATGTGACAGGAAGTATACTGTCTTTAAAGTAAATTCTGAAGAAAGCTTTGTATTTTCCCTCCACACCAGATAAAGCTGAAACAACAGAAAAGTCGGGGAAAACATTTTTTTAAAGCAAAGAATATTCTTTTAAAAAATTGAAAAAAACAAAGGCATGTTTGAAATTTTCCACAATAAAACGTTAACAACAAAATAAGCAACAGGCAGATAAGTGCAAATTTACGTCTCACAGCAGACTGTACCCTTGAGGGTAGAAATATATAAAATGGATGATTTAAGGAGAAAAGACATAATTTACAAAAATGCTCCTTATAGGATTACTCTTAAGGATATTTTCTACAAACACATTTAGAATTGGAGTCTGTTTTCAAACATAATTGTGCGCTCTGCTGTTGAGATAGAGGCACACATGCAAAGAATATCCCTCGAACCAGTGGGCAAGAGATACACAGGAGTTATCGCTGTCTGTGGTTTATCAGAGGAAACTTACTAGTGGAGGAAAACATGGGGATACAATTTCTTTTTCTGAAACTAGTGTGGGCCCTTCTCTGCATGCCCTCCTTGATGTTGGATGTGCAAGGAGGGGGACTGAGGTGACTGGTCAGTTCCCGTCATACAGATGAGTGGGCCATGTTTGAAGGGCAGAGTTTCTCAATGTTGATGGGGAACAGTGGATGAGGGAGTGGCACTGTCTTCTTTCTTCTCTTCCACCCATGGGGCCCAGTAGTGAGTCTCTCTCATCCATCAGGCAGGCCTGGAGCTACTAAAATGCAATGCGATGCCCCGGGTACTGGGCTGGGGCCAGTTCAGTGCCAGGAGCTCGGGGGGTTTTCCTGACATCACAGGGTAAGATCAAAAACGTGGGTGTGGACTTGAAGGGGCTATAGGCCAGTCGGACCCTGTGTTTTGCTTTATCTTGAGGTGATGAAAACCTAACTCAGTGGGTCTCAAAGTGAGAAATGCAAATTCTCAGGCCCCACCGCAGACTTACTACATCAGAAACTCTGGGGATGGGATCCAGTGATCTGCATTTTAACCAGGCTTCTAGGAGATTCTGATGCATGCTCAAATTTGAGCAACTTGGGTTTAACTTGTAGAAGGAAAATTTCCTTTCCTGTAATCCAGTATACCTCACTCAAGTTTTTCATGAGGATGGGGGTGAGCTAAAAATAATGCTACTTTATTTTGCATTTGCAGTTTATCACCTGTGGTTACATCTGCTTCTCAGGCATAATCCATGGAAGGGCGCGTACTCAAGAAGCATGATTTGGGGGCTTGTGTTCCCTTGGCCATAATATTATCTAATAGTGATCTTACCCTGGTTTTCCACGAAATTCATAAATCATCTGTCTCTAACATAGTCAAGCTGGAGTATTTATAGCCTAAAGAAGCTAGCCACAGCATAGTTCTAAAAAAATATCTGCAATTTGCATCAGTAAATGGTGTAAAAGCTCATATGTTGCTAAGAAAAAAAAGAAAAAGACAGAAAGAAAAGGGCAGAGAACTTTCAAAATGAGATGTTCGATTTATTCAAGCTTGTGAAATAGAGAAATCCAGACTGCTGGCTAAGCTCAAAATAGTAACGCTGCTCCCATCTAGCAAGGATTGAAGAAAGCATTTCAATCCATGTTTTACCTATGTAGATGAATCATGAGAACAGGTGTTTCCCCAGTACCTGAAATTGGAGAGAGTTGTGGCCAAGTTCTCAGTAGACCAGGGTCAATCAAACAATCAAAGACAAAACACTTGTCTTTGATGTTCAAGGGTTTGGCTCCATGGATAAATCTGCAATGTTAAAGCAAATGCTTCAGAAAGCAGCTACAAAAAGCTCCATCGTAGCGCTCCTACCAACGGAAAAAGTGACTGGTTGCCTAAGCATTTTTTAAAAAATTTCTTTATTTATTTCTGGCTGTGTTGGGTCTTCGTTGATGCACATGAGCTTTCTCTAGCTGCGGCAAGCAGGGGCTACTCTTCATTGCGGTGCACAGGCTTCTCATTGCGGTGGCTTCTCTTGTTGCAGAGCACGGACTTTAGGCGTGTGGACTTCAGTAGTTGTGGCACACAGGCTCAGTAGTTGTGGCACACGGGCTCAGTAGTTGTGGCACACAGGCTCAGTAGTTGTGGCGCACGGGCTCTAGAGCGCAGGCTCAGTAGTTATGGCGCACAGGCTTCGTTGCTCCATGGCATGTGGGATCTTCCTGGACCAGGGCTCGAACCTGTGTCCCCTGCATTGGCAGGCGGATTCTTAACCACTGCGTCACCAGGGAAGTCTTGCCTAAGGATTTTTATAGCTAAAGACAAAGTGAGTGGTGGATTGAGTCAGGAAGTCACATGAAAGAAAATTCAGGCTGTGATTTATTTGTATCTATCATGCAGTTGCCAGTGCTATTAAAATAATGTCAAGGACATAATGATGAATTTAATAAGATATTGATGGTGGATCTGACAACGGTTTAGTGCCCGAAGTAATGAAACATCAGGGTAAAGTGCATTATGTGCTCCCTTGCATTGTTAACGTGACTCCAGGCGAACGGGGAAGCCACACTGAGACTTCCTTCAGATGTACTAAATGGCTACGCTTCAACTAAAAGCTCTCCAGCTCTTATCTTGGGATGATGAATCAGGACTGAAACGTGTGTATCTAAGGGAGAAAAGAGAGAGTACCCCAAGAGATCTAAACAAGATCAAGCTTGTTACCTCCAATGCTCACACATTTTTAACAAAGCCAGGCTAGTTATTAAAATGTGAAATATGCAACATGTGGATATTTCATGAAGGGCAGTCAAAGCTCCAAATTTACTTAATTCCTAACTAAATTTCCAAGTGAATTGGTTTCTCCATTTATTTCCAGGCTTTGCTCAATGCAGTCAACAGCTAATTCGATTTTTAAAAGTCACTTTTGTGATCTAAGTTACCTAGAAATACAGTTCAACTCTAAGGGATTTCTTTAAAATGTATTTCTATTATTTTTCATTCCTTTGCCCTGAGCTATGAGAAAAACAAATTGGGGTTTTAAAAGTTATCTCAAAATGCAGCTTCTTTCAAGTTGCCTTTTGATCTTTGCATTTTGAGAGTTCTCAGAGTGGATTTGACAGGCTGGTTCTCTGTAGTCATAAAATTAAATGAGTAATTATCAGGTCTCTGTTTTGCTTTGTGCTCTGTACACAAGAAAAGTGTAACAACATCACAAAAGAGAAATGAGGGAGAGAAGGAGAAAGAGGGGGGCGTAAGAAAGGTAAAAGGGATTAAAATCCAGAGGAAAAAAGAGAGAAGAAAGAAAGGGAAAGAATGAAGGCAAGGAGAGAAGAAAGGCAAAAAGACGATTTACATAACTATTTCAAAAGGAAATAAGGAATCTAAATGTTCCATAATTTATTGTCCCATTAACCTAACCTACCAATCATTCAGCTTTTAGCTTACTTTGATTATGAAGTCAAAATGAATGAAATACATTTAGTTCTGACTTTAGAACCTAAGTCTTGAATTTAGGATGATGCCACAGCTCACATAGAGCCAGAAGTGATCGTGGCTGGGCCATATATTTCCAAACTTAGCTGATAATGTCAGTGGCATGTCAAGAATGCCCACCAAAACACAGAACTTTTCATTGGTTCCATCATTATACTTGAAGGGGGCTTGAAATGAAAGCAATCTTGTTAAAACTTTTGAATTATGATGAAGGGTTTGTACTTGGCAATGTACAGTTGATTTGTATTATTCACAGTTATTACTTTCTATGAAGTCACCTAAAACATACGAATTAGCTAATACTGAACGATTGCTTCTAAGGGAAACATAGAGTTAAGTTCCTGCAAGCCTATGGTCACAACACTTTGATCAAATGATCAATACATGATCTTGTTTTACGTTTTTCTATCTATTTAAAGCAACTTACAATGTGTGTGTGTGTGTGTGTATACACTATATATATATACCATATATATGTGTGTGTGTGTGTGTATACATACTGTGTGTGTGTGTGTGTGTGTGTGTGTGTGTGAGATTCATTAACATTGAACTTATGGTCAGCAGCAACATAACTCATGCCTGAATGAAATTATCTAACACACGTTCTTTCTCCATAAGGCACATCACACACATTTTGTGCTAGACAACATTGTTTGGGAGCCATTTTAGAGAGTGGAAACATCAACAAGAAGCACAAAAAGGGGAAAAAAAATTGCAAAAAGACACATGTTTACAGTATGAGACCTGAAACAAGAAGGCAGTGTCACCTTTTTCAAACTCAGCTAGGAATGTGCGTTGTTGGGTGATTCATGTTTTTCACTGCTCTGCTTGTGTCTGCAAATGACTACAAAAGCTCCAGGAGTATTGATTCTAGAATTACAGATAAATGTTAACCAGTAGGCAAATATGCAAATATAGAATCTGCAAATAATGAGAATCAGCTGTATTTGGTCTTTCATTCAATTTTGCCACAAACTTTCAACTTTTATTCTGCCTTGGCTGTTTGATAAGCCTACTTGTTGGTCAGTTTCTTTGACTGTAAAAGGAGAAATTTTTCTTGTCTCTTCTAGATATCTAGAGCTGTGCTTCAGCTCTTGCCTTCTTTTTCTTAAGTCAAATAAAATAAAGTAAAATGTAGAGGAGAATGCATCATCGAAAATTTAAAAGAAATGGAAAACAACGAAACTTAAAAGATAACTGGATTGGAAACTGAATTGGTGCTCTTGGTGTTGCAGTTTACAATGCCTTCACAAACTTTACCTCACTTAGTCCTCATGTCCACATTTTTTTGTTTTGTTTTTGGCTGTGCTGTGCGGCTTTCGGGATCTCAGTTCCCTGACCAGGGGTTGAACCTGGGTCATGGCAGTGAAAGCGTCAAGTCCTAACCACTGGACTGCCAGGGAATTCCCATGACCACCTTTGTACTGAATGTTTTATGAGGGTTCCAAGAGGCTAACAGATGCATCTATGGTCAGACAGCTAACAAGTCATAGGATCAACACTTCAACCTAGGTCTTTAGGTTGCTAATTCTATACACCTTCCATGAATAGAATTAAAAGAGGAGGCATGGCCATTCATAAAATTTTCATTAAAATGTACAGAATAATATTTCTTATATATACTTGCTGACAAAGCCCACACTAGATGTTTCCCACAATCTTTGAGTGACAAAATATCAACCCACAGGAATACAAGAAGGTTGTTCTCACAGGCAAAGTGTGAGGAAGTGTAGAGAGTCACTGAGGAAAATGTAAGGCAATGCATTTAGGGAGAAATGATTCTAGCTCTGGTTATAAAATGGATTGCCTTGGCGTGTCATGAGCAACTTAGAGCAAGCCTTCTGAAATCATTCAAAACTGTATTCTGACACTATTGGGCCCCAAAGGTGAGATGTTAAATGGTAAATAAGACACATTGGAAACCAATTTCTCTGACTAAAGGGGGCAGTTGAGGAGCTCCTGTGGATCTTGTCCAGCAGAGTTGAGCTGAGTTTGCTACATCTGATTTTCCAAGAAAAGTTGGAAATTCTAGTTTTTATGTGAAATCTCTATAGCAGAGACAACTGATGCTTATCCCAAATCCACGAGCTCTGCTATACTTTCCAGCCTCCACTGCAGTCCAATTAGGGTCATGTGACCAGTTCTATCCAGTGGTCTGTGAATCGCTGGTGTCTTTACAGATATCTTTCTTCCTTTCCCGTTTGTCTCTCTCTCCAGGAATATGGCTTGCTTGTACCTCAGATTCCTATTATCCTTGATCAGTTCCCTCCAGGAAGTCCCAGATGCCTTTATACTAGAGGTATCACACTTTTTTTTTCCTTCTGAAATTTAGATTGGCCATTAAAATATACAGCAAAGATGGAGAGTTGTGCCCCAATGTCCATTCTTGCCCTCTTCTTTGCTTCTTTGGTACTAGACTTTAGTCATCCATATATATGTTCCCAAAAAGGCTAATTTTCATGCTATCCTTATTGCTATGTGTGAGTATATGACCAAGCCATTTTGGGGGTGTGCCTTGTCTTGCCCCACTTTTCTTCATCCTTCCAGTTGGAAGAAGACATCATGAAGAACCACACTGGACCATGCGGGTGAGCAGGGGCTGTAGTGCCTTCCTGGCATTGTGGAGCTACCACAACAGTCTTGGATTGCTTTTGTTCAGGCTGAGAAAAATTAAATTTCTAATCTGTATAAGATACTCTTATCTTAGGTTTTCATTACAGCAGTCACACAGTATCCTAGATAATCTGGGCAGTTAGATGCTACGACTACAGATGTAAGCCTTATCAAAGCTCTTGGGAAGCAAGGTGGAAAGTGGCATGACAAAGCCATGAGGCATAATGGACTTTGAAGTCAGATAGAAACAACACAGAATCTCATTTGGCCACTTCCTAGCTGTGTCTCCAAGGCCAAGATATTTAAAATCTCTGAGTCTCGTTTCCTTTGCTTCAAAGTTGAGTAAGAATCATACATCATTGGGTTCTTGCAAAGGTTAAGTGAGCCTATGTATGTACAATTCTTGGCACATAATAAATATTCAACAAATGGCTGTTGCTGTCGTTCAAGAGTCAGACACACTAAGGAAGTATGACGGTGGGAGAGAGGGTGGGCATGGCTTCCTCTGCCTGCCTTGCTTTGTAGCCTGGGTGAACTGTGCGTGCCACGAAGAGGCCACAGGCTGCCAGTCTGTTCTGTGAATCCCTAATCACATCCTGTCGTTCACTGCTGTCCTCTGGATGGAAAACACCGTCCCATGGCTGACAGACTTCCGGACCTGCTGCAATGTGCTCGTTCATCCAACTTAAACGTGACCTCATTCTCTTTGCCTGAGTGGAGGAGAGTCTCCTTCTCCGCCTTGGGCCGCAGGTGTTGATGAACAAGATGCTCCTTCTGAGGAAAGATGGGCTGTAACCCCTCCAAGCTCAGTCAGTGCTAACAGTCCCAAAACTCTGCCAAGTGCCAGAGTCCACTGCAAAGTTCTGAATCCAGCTGCACGTCCCAGATGTGCATACTGACTGGATGCCAAGCCATTCCAAGCTGAATGCTCAGCTCCAATGCCTGGTAGCCTGGGGCCAAGGCTTGGGATGCCATTCCAGGGAGCAAGCAGCTGGGGAAATGGGACATGCATTCCCACTGTAAAAAGAAACGCTCCTCCTTAGGGTTTCCCTCCTGGCCAATGGCATCTCCACCTTGCTAGTATAGCACCTGTCCTCCAGAGAATCTGACTTACCTCGGGCTAGTGTGGGCAGCCAGGTTGGCCTTCACGTATATAGCCAGCATCTACCTTGATGATGAGAGTCAGTGTACCCTGGGAATGGCTCTCACTTCATAAGCTTCCCTTTGTTGCCACATTGCCTGAAACTGACCGGCAGAGGCTTATGCCTTCTTGCTTGAAGATCCCCCCACCGCTCCAAACACACCTTTCCACTCACCTCCCTGGTAGGATATTCCCCATCTCTCTATAAAACCTCAACCATCGTCCTGCCTTAGCAAGTTGGAATTGGAGTGTTGATTCACATACCAACACTCTCAGCCTCGGGGGTCAGGTTCTGTTATGACCACAGTGAACCTCAGACTCTGGGTGGAGGTTGGGACCCAACCTCCAAACACAACCATTCTAGGTTCTAACACAAACCAGAAAGGGACCTTAGGAACAGGGTCATGGCATGTGGGAGGCTGTCTGCTGGTGAAAATAGACAAACCTCTGAGTCAGGGTAGGAAAATACAGAGAGACGCACATAGAGGCACAAGTGGGGAGAAGTTACCCATGTAAGGGACAGAGTCAGACTTCATTTTAAGTTTATTTCATCCCCAAAACAGTTCCTCCTCTGTCGACTAAGGAAGGAAGATCTCAGCAGGGGGAGTGAAGGAAAGAGAAGGAGCTCAGAGCAGAGGAATTTTACCGACGTGTTCCTTCAGGAGCAAAGCTGATGTGTGCCTTTCCCAGACTCTGCCGTGCCCATAAAACCAGAGACAAGCCCATTTCATTATGAAGAAGAGAAGCAGGCGGTCGGCCTGGGTTACACGACCCATTTCATGTGGCCATTCAGTATTAAGGGATGAAAATCTAATTTTAAGTAAAAGCGATGTTTATTGTGTTTTCGATTAACAACCAACTAGGTCTCAAGTCCAGCTCTCTCCAAAGAAAAGCGCAAGGAAAATAAAATCTTCAGAGGAAAGAACTTGACAGAAACTACGGGCACAAGAGTCCCACGGTCAGTTCCTGTTTTCACAAAGCACATGTGGGCTCTCTGAGTTCACAGCATTTGGCCATCCATGGGTGTCCAGAATGGCTCTCTTTCTGACGTCTCCACTGCATGTAGGCAGCCACACTCGTGCTTTCCCTGTTTCCTGATGCTCTTTTTGGGTAATGTCAAGGGTCTTGTGAAATCTCAGGGGGAGCTCTTTATACACAGGTGTGGTGTAAATAAATAGTGAAGTGAGCAAATGTTCCTACCAAGCTCTCAACCAGCACAGACCACTTTGGAGTAAGCTGGGGGTGAGGAAAGGTTAGGAGGGGACCTCACGGTCCCCGAGGAGTGAGGGGGTCCCTGCTGAGGTGGGGTCGTCTTGTTTACCGCTGGCCCCTCCCCTGTAAATTTCCAACCTCACAGCCATCCACATGATCAGTACTTTGGCTGTGTGGAGCCCACAGAGTGCCTCATTCCTATCATTTCCAGCAGCCCTTCCCAGTTTGGCTTTCCCTAAATATATATGTAAGATGTATCCCCAAGATCACCAGCTGCCTATAATGCTGTGAACAGGAGGGAGGGAGGCTGGCTCACTGGAGTGATCCCAAAGCCCAGCGAGCAAGAACTTCCGTCCAGCTGGTTCCACATCTGGAGTTAGCAAAGGGGCCAGACTGCACACATATGCTTCGTTTATAGGGTGTCATGTGCAAAAGCAAATACATTCACGATCGCACAGCATGATGTGTGCATTTCTAAAATGTCCTTTCTGAGGACATCCATTAATAACTGAGATTTGATTGACATGCTGTTGACTGAGCTACCTGCCACAAACAAGACAAGAAAGCAGAGAGAAAGACCATTGCCTTCAAATGTTACTCTCTGAGAGATGATCTCAGTTTGGGCAGGGATCGACCTGCATATACTAGAGCCATCAGCCCCTGGGGAGCTCTTAAGTGCCCTTTATAAATAAAAGGGTTTAATATTCAAAGCCAAGTTTCAAAATAAACAATTGTTCTCCCAGGCTCCAGATGCCCCTTACAAATAAGGAAGTGGACCCTATAGAAAAGTACGAGAGAGATGGTACATTTCTTGCTGTACTGAATGAAATGTCCATGACTGTCAGGTAATCTGGAGGAAATTTCAAGGCCAAGGCCACTGTGAAGTCCTGGAACAGTCAATCAAAAGACTTAAAATTGGAGTATTAGACTGAAATGTTTTTGAATCTTAATGCTTCCACTTATAAATGGTGTCACTCACTCAAGTCTCCTTTTCCTCATCTGTAAAGTGAGGCTAATAATATGCATCTAACAGATATTATGGAAAGAATGCATTTTTGTAATGTTCTTAGTTCAGTGACTGTCAAGAGTTTGCGCTCAATGCATCTTAGTTCTCTGTCCTCTTTTGTCCCCATTCCTCCATCAACCACGGGCCACTTAGTGCCCAGTTGTAGGTAGTCTCAGTGACAACCCATCACCTCTTGTTACAAAGACACTGTGTGACAGAATTTGCAAATTTTAAAAGTAGATTTTGCCCCTAATGTTTAAGAGCTTGTAATTTTATAAGGAAGATGAAGTACATACACTGACATACACTGATACAGAACACAATTAGGTGATTTGTATTATGGGAAGTTAGTTCAGTTGAGTTCCAATCCCTTGGACATGTAGGCAGAGGCTTGCTGGTACATTAACAGCAATAATGGAAGTTGAAATGTTTACTCAAAACACATGCAGATATAGTTGGTCACATCTACGCAACATCCTCCTGTGAAACCTGATGCCTGAGAGAACAGATTTTGCTTTTCTTGTACAAGAACTGACACTCAGTTTTGGCACTTAAGAGAGAAAAAGAGAGGATTAAATTCAGGTACCTCAGCATGCAGTTAAACGATAAGGCATAAATGAAGCATTGAAACTGCTCACTGAGGGGTCTGTTGTTGTTGTTATTGTATATCATGACTTTCCAACAATTAGGGACAGTTACACATAGGCAGGCAGGAAGTGCTCAGTTTAAGAGAGTATCAAGAATCTCTCTCTCTCTCTCTCTCTCTCACACACACACACACACACACACACACACACACACACACATGCTTTAGCTTTGGAACTATCCTACTTGTTTTGAACCACTGTCGACAACATTGGATTCATCCATTTGGAACAAGAACTTGCTGCTGCTTCAAGTCTACCTGTCCCAGAACTGATAAAGAGCAAAGCCTTCTGGTTCTGAGTTACTTCTCAGTGGATTGTGAAGGGTGAAAAAACATTTAAGCTGGGGCAAAAGATAGCTCTGGAAGCAATTTAAATTACATTAAGATTTGTGATTCTAACGGCTACTCTCCTCAAATAAACTTCTGATCCTGTAGCTTACATCCCCAAAAGGAGAGTTTGGCTATCCGTTGGCATTGCTTAAGTGCTGAAAGAAAGCCCAAGTAGAGGAAATGCAAACTTTAAACTTGTGTTGTCAGCTGTGTTCAGAATCTCAAAATATGATCTTGGAAAATAAAAATAACTTATAAATTATGCCTCTCTGTACTTTGTTTTCTTATTATTATTATTTGTTTTGTCTTAAAATTTCAAATTAAAGAAATAATGTTAGTTATCAATACATATTTATTTTAGAATATTTGAAAAGTATAGAAATGAACAAATACTAGGTGGGAAAAACCGTAAGTTAACTACACAAAGGAAACCACAGCTGACATTTTGCATACTTCCATTCTTTTTGCTATACATGTTTTTATGTAATGAAGACAATACTTTAGATTTACTTTTACGTGCAGCTTTGAACACTTAGTAAGACAGCATAAGCATTTCTCCATGTTATTAAAACATTGTTACATATTTGAAAGCACAAAAGACTCTTGGTTAGAATAAAAGGGTGGACTTAGGAGGGGTTAATGACCCTTCCTGGTTTCAGTAGCAGGGATTTCCACAGGAAGTTTAAAGTGAACCTCTGGACAGGTCTGAAGCCCCACTTTCAATCATGGAGGTTGAAGAGAGAAGACTATTGACCCAAGCTGCCCTTTCTCAGAAAAAGAGTTGGACAGTATGAGTCGAAAGAAACCACACTGGACCTCATAAAACTGGACTTTCACAACCAGCTTCTAGAAGGAGAAGGACTTCAAATTAGCAAATCCAAGTTCAACTCCTTTATTTTATAAACAAAGATAAACTGAATCCATAAATGATAAAGTGTCTCATACAAGCCCCATAGAATGGAAGTTTGTGGAAGGCCAAAGTGTAGAAGACATTGGATCCAGTGTCCTTCACTCTGCATCTCCCTGCCTTTTACTTACCTTCTCCCATATCCCACATTAGTACAGAAGAAGCACTTGCCACTTATCATACCTGCTTCCCAGGGTGGTGAGGCTCAGGTGGTTAACGGTTACAAAAATTCTTTGTAATCTGTCAAATGGCTGAAAAAAAGAGTAAGCCTTTATTAATAATGGTGATATGATGATGATGATGAATGTTTCCTACCTACTTAGGATGAGAATGGATGCAACCACTTTGCCTCACTGATTTGTTCATTCAACAATAGTACTGAGTATGTCAGGCACTGATTCTAGGAACCAGGGATACGGCAGAGAACAAACAGATAACACACTTAAGGAGTTTACATTCTAGGGGAGGGACTAGCAATGAACAATAAAGAAGTAAGTTATGGAGGATGATGGTTAATGATAAGTGATAAGGAGGGAAAAATAGACAAGAATAAGACATGTGATGTGCTGGGAGTGGGGTTAAACGTCAGATGGTGTGGCCAAGGAAGGAAACCGTGTGCACATCTGAGGCAAGGGCATTCTGGGCAGAGGAAACAAATGCCCTGAGGTAGGAATGTGACTGTGGTTTTGAGAAACAGGGAGGATGCCAGTCTTGCTGGAGTCCAGAGAGCAAAGGAGGAGGAAATGGGGTGAGTGAAGGCATGATAGGGAACCAGATGACGTGGAGTCATAAGGTCGTGTTACCAAGGGAAGAGAGTGGAGAGTTCTGAGCAGAGTTTTAAACAGCACCTCTCTGACTTTAAACAGTCATCTCTGCAGAGAATAGACTCAAGGGAAGTGAGGGTTAACTCAGGAGGCCTGGGATGCTCAAACTCTGCACATTCAACAGAAAAGGCCTAGCTTCAGGAGAGGCCTTTGTTGGGCTCCTGGGAGATAACTTTTGAGCCCTTGGAATACTCTGCTCGAAAAGAGTTCTGTTGAACATGAGACCTTAGGCCAGGCTGTACCAGTTTTACCAGATAAGAGGGCTGCAGTCTGAGTAGCCAGGGTCGGTCAGGTAGATGCTGCATGCCTACACGACTGACCCACAATAGAAACCCTGGACACAAGCCTTCCCTGGCTGAAACAATTCACAAGCGTTGTCACACTTGAAAGAAATATGTGTGTCCTGTGCAACTCCACCAGGAGGGCACACCTGGAAGCTTGTGCCTGGTTTCTCCTGGACTCCACCCTACGTGCCTTTTCCCTGGGCTGATTTTCATCTGTATGCCTTTGCTATAATAAACTATACCATGAATATAACAACTTTTCTGAGTCCTGTCTGTCCTTCTAGCAAATCACTGAGCCTGAGAGTGGTCTTGGGGCCCCCCAACACACAGTGGGAACAGTGGAGAGCAGCTAGGAAGGGGAGACATTAATCCATGTGCGAGATGATGGTGGCTTGTCCACCATGATTTTGTCTCAGCATTGCCCTGGGGATTTCTGTTGAACATTTGGAAGCTTATTGGCAGGGAAAAGATACCTTTCATTAATGGCAATTGATGTAATCCAGGATCACTTTATGAAAAAGCCAATTCTGGTCTAATCTGTCAGTGAATCCTTTCTTCTTTCCCTCCAGTGAAGAAGATCTTGAGAAACGTGGTAACTCTAAGTGCCAAGAAAAAATACCAAAATTTCTTTTTTCTCTCTGAGTTAGCAGGTCTGCATCTGTCAGCAGATACAATTGTAATTGGAAGATCTCAGGAACAAGGAGAGGCCTGTGCCATCAGAAACATCCCTGACCTCCACCTTCCCAACATGGCCATTAGTCACCCCGTCATTATCCCAAATGAGTGGACGAGACAATGACCTTGGGAGGGTCACTGTAGGAGATGGGAGAACATGAGAAAAGAGATTCTTAAACTTCCACTTGGGGGGGAAAATAAGAACATTTCTATATTCTAGGTCATTTTGTTTATTGTAATTCCTCACCTAGAATATTTATAACAACAATGTTAATAAATTGTGCCAGTAGGTGTTTGGGATAAAATACAGCAGGTGTTTGTGAATAAAATCTAAGCCTTTCTGCAAAGTAAATGTTCTGTAGCAGGGCTTTTGGGTGGGAGCGGGTGGGGAAGGGCATAGTGTGCTTCACACAGCTGTGAAGCTTTGGAGAACTTAAGGGTTTTTACAGGCAGGAGAGTAAACTTTTTCTCTAAGGAGTTCAGTGTATGTTTAGGAGACAGAAGGCAGGAGCTGAAGCTATTGGGAGTCATCTGCTTCCTACGTTCTTCAACTGCCTGAATTATGATCTTTGTCTACCCAAAAGGCAAGGGAGTAGGACCAGAGAAGCTATTCTAGGGAACTCACTCTTACGTGTGCAGGGAGAGGCAAGGACTGAGACATCAGCCAAGCCTTGGATCAAATCCCATCTCCACGACTTACCAGGAGTGTGACCTTGGGCAAGTTATTTAGCATCTTAGAGGCTCTGAACCTCCCATTCTTTCCTTATTAAATGTGGACTATGTTACCTGCCTCCAAGCATCAGTGTATGAGATTTCAGTTATATACGTCTGGCACCCAGCCCACAGCAAGCACCTGATGAATGTTCATTTTCTCTGTCTAGATATTTCATGTACTAATAAATAATATCAATAATATCAGTGCAGTTGGAAGGAAAATTAAAAAACAAAGGACTTGCCCTGGCCAGTGAGAGCGTACATCTTTTTTTTTTTAAGATTTTTTCCTTGTGAAGAGAATTTTTTTTTTAATAAATTTATTTATTTATTTTTGGCTGTGTTGGGTCTTCGTTCCTGCACGAGGGCTTTCTCTAGTTGTGGCGAGCAGGGGCCACTCTTCATCGCGGTGCGCGGGCCTTTCACTGTCGCGACCTCTCTCGTTGCGGAGCACAGGCTCCAGACGCGCAGGCTCAGTAATTGTGGCTCACGGGCCCAGTTGCTCCGCGGCATGTGGGATCTTCCCAGACCAGGACTCGAACCTGTGACCCCTGCATTGGCAGGCAGATTCTCAAGTACTGTACCACCAGGGAAGCCCGAGAACATACATCTAAACTACTCCACTTGTGCTTGCAGAGTTTGGTAAGGAGGGAACTTCTACCTAGGAAAACCATAATTTCATAGTTTCTGTTCATGCTTTTGCCCCACAGTTGAATATTAATGGTGCACATGGTCTGGCCATGTGGTGCTTTATGGCTGGCACTCTGATTAATAAGGTCCATGCTATACCAGTTGTTAAATATTTTAATATGCCCCCTGATTTGTGCCAATAACATGTGGATAGCTGGATGGAGTAGATCATCCTTTGTTTTTCAGAAGACCTCAGTAAGTTTTTGCCTATGCAGATGTAGCCCTATAAATTAATGTGAGGTAGGAAGTCAAGAGCTTGTCTGACATGTAAGGAGTTTATGTTTTGAGACAGGAAGCAGGGAGGAAGAGGGGCCATCAAGGGAGGATGAGGCCCCAAAAGATGGTGACAAGATGGTACCCAAGAGAGCCTGGCTGCTGATAAACTGCCTATGGTGAGAACTGGCTGATGGAATCTCTGGACAGGGATTTCCAGTATCCAAGGTGAAGTTTTTGCTTGCAGTGATCTCCTTCTGTTAATTCAAATTCTCCATAAATTTCACTGGACACAAAAGACTTAGTAGTACCCTCAGGAAGGAAAGGTTTCGGAATGACTTCCAGTGTGGGGTGAAGGAAACCAGCAAGACAGAACCTAAAGCCTGTTGCCAAACTGGATGCTGTGTGGACTTACCAGGAGACCAAGAGCTGCCCAGAAATCTCCTGGGATATTGGGAGGAGTCCCTCCTGGAGGGTGGGATGGGGGCTTGGGTTGTCTTATTGAGTCATACTAAGATCAAGGGCCACCCCAGGAGTTTGAGACATTTGGATGGCGAATTCTGGGCTCTTTTGAATAGAGTATTTTGTTTTCTTAAGCACACTTGGTAAAAATAATAAAATCACTTGCAAATGCTTTTACCTTGCATCTGCCTGTGTGAGTGAAACAGCTATACCTGCTCCCAACTCTGAAGGGTATATTGTGATAACCCAGGCGTTTTACAGGTCAGAAGGCAGCCTGGATTAGTGCCCTGGGGTCCCTTTGGGGGTTCTGAAAGCTGAAGTAAGGAGAGCATGTATTTCAAGAACAGGCAAAAGGGCAGGTCTTCCCTGCTTATTTACGAACAGCTTGATGCGAGGTTTAAAAAGCAGTGGTGGCAGAGTCCATTAGCAGGGTCTGCAGACTCTTGAAGCCCTCCCATGCCCAAGCCACTGAATTCTATTTCTGGATTTGCCTTCAACTCCAAGTAAAAATTTTTAACCCACGTGTTTATATCCTGCCCCTGAGTCTCCCACAACAGAATCCAGGCAAGTGTTTCAAATAGAAACATCAATTAATCAGTGGGAAAGCATTCAAGGCAGAGAGTAAGGTTTGGTTGTTTCAGAATAAGTGAAAGAGACATTTTAAAGAACTTCCAGAGCTGATGCTGAGGCAGAATAGAGCTTCGCCCATGGCAGATTCCAAGTATAGGTGCTTTGTCTTCAAGAGTTTCATAAGATATACGCTGCTCAAATGAAGGAAGGCATGCACTCCTTAAAGGTGAAATAGGAAAAGATTCTTTACTTCGTGAATTCCCATTTGAAACTTCGCTGGCACATGTATGAGACATAGGTGTCAGGAATATTTCTGAATTTTACTTTGGCTTATTCTCATCACTAACATACAAATTGCTGTGAAGGAAGTACCATATTTTGCTCAAACGCCATAGCCTTCTGTTACAGGGAAAAAATTCAGGAGGATATAAACCAAGCAACAGTTTCTATTTGGGCCTTTTTGGCAGGGAAATAAAGGGGAAAGGAGCTGGGAAATATATTCGCTAGCCTGGACTGGGGCAGAGGAAGGATTCCTTAATAAAATGTATGTGCTACTAAATCCTGCCTGGAAACAAAGAACGATGTAAACAAGTCATGACTTACAGTTTCAAAATCCTGTAAATTATATTTATCGTTGTGCATTTGTCAAGATAAGCAGCTAATGGTAATCCAATAAGCAGATAAGGGTAATAAAATGCACTGATGCAGGGCAGAAGTCAGTCTTAGTGCTGGGGATGCCCTTTCACATGTGAGGTCCTAAAAGACCTGATCAAATGTTTTTGGACAGAGATGACGGCCTGGTTGGGGGCAGGTGGCTGGCAGAGAGTGGGGTAGAAAGGTCATTTTTGTTTGTAGCCTTTTAATAATGACAGAGCACTTAGCCAATTTTCTAGTTTTATCATAGATGAAGTGATACATTTTATAAGAAGTAATCTACAGCAATACAAATAAGAGAAATGTTTCTGCCTTGAAAAGACTTTTAGAAAAGAAAAACTAGGGCAAGGACCAGCATTCTTTAGGAGAATTATGTACCTAGGTAGCAGAATAAGCACTAAAGACATTTTCAGACTCTAGACTAAAATAGAAATCCTAGCAATTGTCAACCTCCTAAAATTTGCCCGGGACTGATTCTAACAGACTCCTTTAGATCTACATCTGTTGTGTTGTGGCTGAGTAACAGGAATAGATTCAGCTCCAAACCCTGTTTCTGAGGTGCTCTGTTCTCCAGGTGGCCTCCTAATCTTTCTCTGGCAGAGTCTTATGGATGTAACAAGATGCTGGGGGAAGGGTCACTGTGAAAGCAACTCTCAACAGTCAAGTCTTTTAGTCACTGAACAGATATGAACAAACAATCCCACTGTAGGTAATAAAGAACCTTCCATCAAGTTAAGTCTGATCTTTGTGCCGATGGGTAAGGAACATATTCATGTCTTCACATCTGGGCCTCAGGCTGAAACATGCAGTCCCATTGGGGAAAGAATCACAGCCCATATTTGACATGAAGAGGCTGGCTTCACAGCAAGGCCAAGGCAGGGCTGACCACACTCCCTGCCTGAGCCCTTGTTGCCCGTCTGTGCATGAGGGCTTAGAGCCTCAGGTTCTCAATGACCCAAACACACAGCTCAGATGAAGGGAGCATGTGCACGTGGGACACTTTCTCAAAGACCACCCAAAGTAACCAGTGAAATTCTCTAGTTTCTCAATTTTCTTTGGCATAGACTGAGTTATTCTTACAGAAAATTCTAAAAATATACAGGCTAAAAGTTTTCATTTGAGCTGATTTAGTTTAGTTGTCAGAGACCATTCCAGACAAGTAGAAACATGTAGGGTCTGCTGTCAACCTGACCTGGGTTCAAATTCTTGCTCAGTCACTGTGATCTTGCACAAGTTATCTAAGTTCTTTGAGCTGCAGGTTTTTCATCTGTGAAAAATGATACTTACAGTGCAAGGTGGTTGCAATGATTAGAAGTCATGTGTGACAAACACTTGGCATATAGAACACACTCACTTAACAGGAGCTATCCTTAAGCTTTATTGTAACCAGACTGCAATTGTTGAAGTAGATGACAATTATCCTACACCTAAAATTTTCCTGAAATAGTTCTTTAAAGCCCAGTTTCCTGAACTTTATCATAAGTAATATCTTAGAAATAGTTCACTAAGTTCACAAAGTGTTTTCAGTTATTATCTCATATAACTCTCACCTGTCAGAAGGTTTGGTTTTATGATTATCTTCACTTTAGAGATAAGGAAACTGAGACGTAGAATAAATAAATTACTTATGGTCATTAAATGAGTAAATTGGCAAATACAGGTATCAATGATACCAGGTTGACTAGAGTAGTGGTCAAGTTCATGAACACACTCATTCTTTTATTAAACAAACACTTATTGAATCCCTGAAGGCCCTGAGCTAGGTGCTGCGAATACAGCGGTAAGAAAAAAGTCACAGCCCCGGCCTTTAAGGGCTTTATGTTACTACCGGGAACACAGGCATTAAACAACTACATTGGAAAACGAATAACCTGATTTAAAGATGGGCAAAGAGCTGAAGAGACAGCTCACCAAAGAAGACAAACAGATGGAAAACAAGTATATGAAAAGATGTTAAAAATCATATGTCGGGCTTCCCTGGTGGCGCAATGGTTGAGAGTCCGCCTGCCAACGCAGGGGACACGGGTTCGTGACCCGGTCCAGGAAGATCCCACATGCCATGGAGTGGCTCGGCCTATGAGCCATGGCCGCTGAGCCTGCACGTCCGGAGCCTGTGCTCCGCAACGGGAGAGGCCACAGCAGGGAGAGGCCTGCGTACAAAAAAAAAAAAAAAAAAAAAAAAAAAAAAAAAAATCATATGTCATCAGGGAATTACAAAACAATGAGATACTACTACACACCCATTAGAATGACCAAATCCAAAACACACACACCACCAATCACTGGCAAGGATGTGGAGCAACAGGAACTCCCATTCACTGCTGGTGGGAATGCAAAATAGTGCAGCCACTTTGGAAGACAGTGTGACAGTTTCCAAATAAATAAATAAATAAACAAACATATTCTTGCCATATGATCAAGAAATTGTGCTCCTTTGTCTTTACCCAAAATAACTGAAAACTTATGTCTACACAAAATCCTGCACACAGTTGTTTATAGTAGATTTATTCGTAATTGACAGAACTTGGAAGTAACCAAGATGCCCTTCATTAGGTGAATGGTTAAATAAACTGTGGTACATACAGACGATGAAATGTTAGTAAGTGCTTAAAACAATGAACTATCAAGCCATGAAAAGACATGGAGGAGCCTTAAATGCATATTAGTAAGTGAAATAAGCCAATATGAAAAGGTGTATTATTTCAACTATATGTCATTCTGGAAAAGGCAAAACTCTGGAGACAGTAAAAAGAGCAGTACTTGTCATTAGGGACAAGGGAGGGATGAGCAGGCAGAACACAGAGGATTTTTAGGGCAGTGAAAGTACTCAATGATACTATAATGGTGGCTACATGTCATTATAAATTTATCACAACCCATTGAATGTACAACACCAAGAGTGAACCCTAATGTAAACTATGGACTTGGGGTAATAATGATGTGTTGATGTAGGTTCATCAGTTGTAACGAATCTTCACTCTGGCACAGGATGTGTTAGTGGAGAGGTTGTCCATGTGTAGAGGTAGGGCGTGTCTGGAAACCCTCTATACCGCCTGCTCAATTTTTCTGTGAACCTGAAACTGCTCTAAAGCCTATTTTTGAAAAGGAAAACTTCACTGATTGTGGAAAGTGCAATGAAAGGGATAATGCAGGGACCTTAGCAGTCTAGTGTAGTCTTGCAGAGTCAAGAAAGACTTGAGGATATGGTGAGGGGTAAGGGTGAGCTGTGACAAAGCGCGAGAGAGGCATGGACATATATACGCTACCAAACCTAAGGTAGATACATAGTGGGAAGCAGCCGCATAGCACAGGGATATCAGCTCGGTGCTTTGTGACCGCCTGGAGGGGTGGGATAGGGAGGGTGGGAGGGAGGGAGACCCAAGAGGGAAGAGATATGGGAATATATGTGTATGTATAACTGATTCACTTTGTTATAAAGCAGAAACTAACACACCATTGTAAAGCAATTATACTCCAATAAAGATGTAAAAAAAAAAGAAAGCAGTTCTTAGCAAGTGATCTTTGAGCTGAAATCTGAAACATAAATAATGAAAAAATCAGTTGTGCTAAATGTTATAACTTGACAAACTGAAGTCATCTTATGAACAGCATGATCCTGATAAAGGACAGTGAATGAAATCCACTTAAGATTATCATCATAGGCAGCAAATAATACTTGTTGTAACTTTTCCTGCGAAGTGAGGCACTGTGAAGTGTGCCTCAGATCTGGAAAAAGAAAACATGGGAAGGGACCAAATATTGCCATGGTAACCGAAACACAAAGAACCCATGCTAAAGGTTTTCCAATAAGCAAGAACAGACTGCATTCAGTGAGTAGCCTTCCACAAAAGTTGACATCTCTTATTCATTTGTTGATCCTAGGTTTGGAGAAAAGCAGAGTAATTGGAAATACTTCTACATTCTGGGCAAGTATTGAGTGGAAGAGCTCTTAGTGCTTCTTAGATATCGGTCCATTACTTTTAACATTTAGTACAAACTTGCTCTCTCCACTTACAGAATGGACAAGAGAGTTGGGCAATATCTAGATTCAATCATTTCAAAGCTATGGAAGATCAAAGACAGTGTCTTGCTTACGCTAGGAGAAAGGAACTCTCCCATCATTGAAAGGACATCTTTTGGGTGCTTGGGAAGAAATAAGGGAAAATGTGTATTAAGGAGGAGGTGAAAGGTGGAGAATATTCAGGAGATAATTGTAAGCATATAGCTTTGGGGAAAATAGCAAGGAAAAAATACCCATGAAGCTACCTATATAGCTATAGAGTATAATGGTCCAGAGCAAGGATATTGGTATCAAACAGTACTGGATTTGAGTCCCAGTTCTACCCGTTGACTACCACTAAGCTTTAAGCAAGTTTCTGAGTCACTCTACAACCCAGTCTCCTCATCTGTAAAATGGGAACATTACCAGACCTACATCATGGGTTTTTGGATGAATTAAATACTTCAGTGTACACACAGTTATTATCACAGTCTAGCACATAATAACCACTCAATGAATATTAGTTGTATTATTATTTTTTAATGGGCTGAGTAGCTCCACCTGCATAAATGTTTTGCTATACATCAATCCTGTTAATCTTTAAGTCCCATTGGACTGCAAAAGTTCTAAGAAAGTTCTAGAGGAAAGTAAGAATCCCTCGGTGAGTTGCCAGGGAGCTGATAGTACAAAGGCAAGTGTCAGACAGTGGTCGCTTCCTGTCTCTGAGGAGCTTCAGCTTTGCCTCTAGATGATCTTGGTGTCTAGATGACCCTATAATTCTAAGATGTGCTGATGCCTTCACTCCCCTGTTTAATATCTCTTTGCAGCAGAACTGGTGACTGACCCACGGGAAGCATCAGAATTGCTGGCCAGCACACTGCCCTCCTCACCTGTTTTCATACACTCACCTGAGTTGTCATCCACCCCCTTTGAGAAAACGCGAGTCATAGCTGTGTATCCCGTGATATCTAATGATACTTGCTTTGTGTTCCTGAAGGATGGAGCACAATTTCACCAACTCCTCTTAATATGACCTCGGCCAAGGCCAAGTTACTTATGCAATCTGAATTTCCAGACCCTCATCTCTACATATAGGGCCCAGGAGGGAATCCGATGGCCCAGTCAACCTGAGGTGTTGGGGAGATTTCAATAAAAGGATTATCTACAGGGTGTGTGCAGGGTTTGAAGAAACCTGTCCCACGCTCAATATATCAATAGATCTCAACATATATATATATATACTCACCTATGCACGTAATGTTAACTGTAATGTCAGGCTTTCTATTTTTGTTTTTGATTTTTAGGTTTTGGATTAAGTGTTTATTTACTCCACATTCCTTAGCAGAGTTTTTAGCAACCAAACTTCAGTCTGCTCTTTCCCAAACTTTACCTAGTCCATGGGATACTGTCTACAGCTAATTACGTTGTTGGCTTAGAGGGGTACATGTGTCAGCATCAACTTTTCCACAATTACCAAAAGGGTGAAATATGCTTATAGAAAAAAGAAGGGAAGACTCAGGGGCCATAGTCTTCACAAGGATTTGAGCACCACATATAATGGAGCAAATTTCCAGAGAGCACCAATAGCTTGATCTTTGGAAGGAGGGCTTTCTGAGTTCACAAACAGGCAGACATTTGTTAGCTAGCCCAGCAACAAACCTCTGCTCTGGTCAGCCAGTTTCACTAAATTAGTCTTAAAAACAACCAGTAAAAGGTACCAATCATTCTACTTAACTATGTGGCTAAGCATCTATTATTAATCAGAGCACATACTTCTAGAAGAGTAAATGGGGTCTCAAAGAGCTGAGCTCGGTAAGTCCCATACTGCAGTCAGTCACTCCTGTGCTTGGTACCACGAGATAAATGGAATGATTGATCGGAACCGCACACAAAAGATAGATGGTCTCTCTGCGCTCTCTCAGACCTCTTTTCCTTCTCCCATGGTAGCATGTCTGAAAATGCTAAGTGGAAATATATTTTTATATAAGAAGCAAATATACCTTTGTTTTAAGTGCTCATTTGTGAGAGGTTAAACCCTGGTAGCTTGCAAAAATCAAGAGAAGAAAACTTGCTGAGCATTTCTGCTATGTCACTTTTCAGCTATATTTTCTTTAATAGGAAGAGATTTCTGGTAGGGCTAAGTGCTGCAGTTAGATTGGAAATTTAGGGTGTCTTTACAATTATGTTCTGATGTGATTGGAAAAGCATCTTATGTGCCATGAGATGTTTTGGTCATAAATATATTTCAGAATGCAGGTAAAAAGGCAAAGTTCTGTTCTCCCAGCATTAGCTAAGTCTCTGCATCTACATGATGAGACACATGGCAAGCTGAAGTAACAGCAGCCTGTGATCTGAGTGAACCCTTTAAGGAAACACTGTCTGTCCTCATTTCTGCTCAATAGTAAACTCCAAATGCCACAGCTTTGTTAACATAATCTCTCGGTCACTTGATCCAGGAACCTCAATGTGCTTTACCAACGTTAGCCTGTTGATCCCAACAAGAGCCCGAGGAAGTCACCAGACTGCCCCTTCATGTCATTTTAGGTGAATTCACAGATAAATGCCAATTTAGTCACTGCTCAGGGCCTGAGAAAGTGAGTTCTCATTCCTCTTCCAACAGGGCGTAGGTATCAAGGTATTATCACTAGGGCATTGGTAATGCTCCTGGCAGGCGTTCAGGGCCTCGACAAAATAGGTGGCTGAGTGCCCAGTTGTCTCTGATCCCTGAGAAGGAAGAAGCAAGAACTGGCATAGGGACAGGCACCCACGTGGCCCATTAGACCAGGGGTCACTGTCTCGACTGCACATTGGAGTCACTCGGAGGACTTGGTATTTTCTGTCTTTTTCATTTTAGCCATCCTGAGCTTGGGTTGAGTGTGTGTGTGGTGGGTGGTGTGCAAGCACGCACTTGTGTCTGTTTAGAGTTTACCATATTTTTAAAAAATCGATTTCACTGAGGTACAATTTATATACAAGGAATTACATCCATTTAGAATATAAAATTCAATGAGCTTTGACAGATGTTTACACCCATAAAACCACTGCCTCAATCAACACAGAATATTTCCGTTACCCCAAGTTTCTTCATGCCCCTTCTTCATTTTCTAGGAGAGAGACTGGAGCAAGGAAGAGCTTCTGTTCCTGGTTGTGGGGTAGCCTGCTCCCCAGTCCCCGGGAGAGCAGGCTCCCTTCTTCACTGCTGGAAGAATGCAGTTTCTACGGTGCTGGGTTCCTGCAGGGCACAACGTTCCCCAGCTCTTGACTCAGGCAGTATTGGCCAGAGACCCCAGAGAGTAGAGCATTAATTGCATTAATTGTATTTAATTTCAGCTGGAATAAACTTAAATGTAAATATTTGCATAGAATTAACGGCTACCATATTGTACAATGCAGGTTTTGATTTTACTAAAAGTTTATTTCAGAATTATTGCATGTTATACAAATATCTCTTTTGTACAAATGAGTTTCATGGACTATGAGTGTCCTAGGGACAGATTCTTGACTTATTCAGGACATTTCACTATTTTCTTTACTTAGGAAAGCAAAAACCAAACTCTGTATTCAAATAATCTTCTCCCTACCAATTTTTGGTAATAATACACCTGTGGCAAGTCCTTGACTCTCTCTGTGATTTGTGTTAAAACTTCAAGCTCTGGGAATCAAGCAGATCCTTTTTTAATTGAAGTACAGTTGACTTACAGTGTTGTGTTAGTTTCCAGTGTAAAGTGATTCAATTATACATATATAAGTGTATATATATATATATATATATATATATATATATATTCTTTTTCAGAGTCTTTTCTGTTAGTTGATTACAAGATAATGAATACAGTTCCTTGCGCTATATAGTAAGACCTCGTTGTTTATCTATTTTTTATATGGTAGTTTGTATCTGCTAATCCCAAACTCCTAATTTATCCTTCTCCCCTCTTTCCCCTTTGGTAACCATAAGTTTGTTTTCTGTGCAAACAGGCCCATTGTTGATTTTCATCTCTGGATCTTCCCATCTGTGTTATGGTGAGCAAGCCCATTGGTCTTCCTGCGTTTCATCTTCGTCATCTGCATAACTGGGATATGAGATCTATTTCATGAGTGTCTGACACATCCTAGCCCCTCCATAAATGTGAGTTCTTGCCCACACTCCCTTGATCTGTTGAACCATGCTGATAAATACCCCTATTCCATAGGATTTTATTGTCATATGAACCCTCTGGAAAGTGCAAAGCATTACAAAAAGAAAAATGTGAAGTGTTATTCCCTGTGTTAGTACGAGTAGGAGAAGAAATAGTCATTCCATGAGCTGAGGTCCCTGAAATAAGGTATAATTCATATAGGGGAGAAGGGGTCTGAGAGCTGTGGCTACCGCGACAAGCAAGTCCTAACTGGGTGCAGGGGGAGGAGGCTGCTGGCAGGTCCCAAGGGGTGGGTGCGGAAAGAGAGGAAGGAGGTAGAAAACAGGTGCACTGAGCATCACCTATGGGCTAGGTGTTGGCTGTGTGTTTTATTGACAACACGGTTCACTGCTGTTTATTGATTGCTCAGTGGAACTCAGGCCAGAAACTGCTAAAACATTTAATGCTCACAAAAATAAATAGCACTGCTATCCCCATTTTACAAATAAATCTAAGGTCTAGAAAGGAAAAATAACTTCCCCAGGGCCACATAGCTAGCTGACGTATGTGCCCAGCTTAGTGTGGTTCCATATCGTACGCCCTTGACCACTATGTAATTTATCCCTGCTTCCACGTGCTTTCCTACATAATCCTCTCGAACTCCATAAAGTAGACTCTACCCCCTTTTATAGATGGGAAGCAGACTTCAGAGTTGAAATAACATTTCCCTCCCAAACTCGTAGATCTGGAATTCCACTAGGAGAACAAGGGTTTGGACCCAGCGATTTTGACTCCACATCCAGGACACTTTCCATCATAGTATGTAGTAATAATGAAGATATTAAGAACTCACATTATTAAGACCTACTATGTGCCAGGCACTATTTTACACATTCTACGTGTAGAATTTATTTTGTCCTCATAAAAAATTTAAATATTTTTGCAATATCATCCCCACTTACAGACAATGAAACAGAAGCACAGAATGGTTAAATACTTTGCAGGGTGCATAGTAGATACAGAAGTTGGGATTTGAACTTGAGCAATGTGCCTCCAGAGACTCTTTTCAATCACTGTGTTAGAAGCAACCCCAGTGTCAGGGTGTCTCTGCCACAGGTAGTCTAGTCTCTGGGACTACACAAAGGCATCTGGGCAGGGTTGAAAGCCATGCGGTGAAATGAATATCTGAAGAAAGGAATAATAAAATGGACAATTGCAGGTGACAGAGCTTCGAGAAAAGCAGCAAGCTCTTTAACTGAGAAGGACTGTCATGGTTTTTTATGATCCACAGAATTGCTTTGCTTTAATTCTAACACACAAAACTGGCCTTGCTCTATCAACAGTGGAAATCACTCACATCTAGAACTGACGTGAGAAGCTGATTTATTTTCATTGTTCATTACAGCAATTCAGTGCAATTTATTTAGGACCACTGTCTCTCACTCAGAGGGAAACTCATAATGCAAACACATTAATCTTGGGAGACAGTATCTTGGATACCAGCAGTTTGGATAATTAGATTGTTACTCTCAGCATGCATGGTCTGTTATAAGCAAGAAAGAAGCTTATCAGATTCTAATAACCCTTAGTGAATATTACACAAACTACTATACACAAAGACATTCACAATTTGCAAAGAAAATTCCATAACTTAGACTCTTCTTTGCCTCCCTTCTTTGCCAAGTGGAGGTCCAATAGATATTTTTCTCTTATAACTGAAAGGCCATATTCTGTCATCAGCAGCCTGGCTGGAACATTTTTTATTGATTCTCTAAAGGTTCTTCATGAAAGAAAATTTGAAATTAAAACCAGGAGCAGTGTGACCTTGAAATCACTAGGGCTTAGGTTCAGAGACAAAAATCCATCAAATATATTGGTAACGCTCTATTGGTTTGTGTAAGCTGAACCCTCAGACACCTAGTGACTTTCAGCCAATAGAGGCCCCCAACGAGGGTCTCAGAAAACAATGGTTCAGATGATGAAGAGGTCTTGGCACAAAACCTCAAGCTTAAACCACCCTCCTAGTTGGACATGAAGAAGCACCTGGGATTGATAACCCTCCTGCTATTTCCCCTGGCCAACCACAAGATGTGACTCTGTCTTTGATATGAACAGTACAATACATATTTGGATACAGATGTTCAGAGAAAGTGACTAGGCCAGACGGTCAAGCTCTCAGGAGTATAAACGTCACCAGAAGTCCACAAACAGCTGTTTTACCTCAAAGATACTGGAAGTTGTGCCTCCCTCTTAAGTGCTTCCACTCTCTGATCTACATTTTACACTACTGAGTTCCAGTCTACTACCATGATTTTGTGGATCTGACCCAGATTTTTTATTCTTGTGAGTTACCTCACTCCTCCCCACTGGCCTGAATCATTGCCCTCACCACTATTGACATCACCTACCTCTGACCTCAGACAGCTGCCCACTGGGTGTAGAATTCCACATTGCTTAGGTGGACTGTCACTTCTATCCAGCTCAGTTTTTCTGCACAGTGTTCCATGAACCAGGGAGCTATGGAAAATTTTGTGGCCCCAAAGATTTTCCTCAAGTTCTGTCTTTTGGCAAATGGAAGTAGAGAAGGCCAAGTGGGCAAGACTCTAAGCCCCCAACTAGCCTCAGTCTCAATCAGAGGTCCATTTTTAACTGAGTTATTTTAGGTTGTGTTTGAACAAAAGGATCCTGATGCTACAATGAAATGCTTGACAACACTGATCTAAGGGAAATGGCAAGGCTTGAAGGAGTTAAATCTATTCTACATGCTCCTGCTGAGAGCACCACTCTCAGCCTTCTTTTCTTCTCCTTGTGTGTTTTCTTCCAAACATGAAGATATTATTAGTCTTTCCTCTTGTCTTGTCATTGCTGCATGTGTTATTGTCATTGTTTATAGAACCTATCTCTCATTTCCCATTTCCCGTTTGCCTTTGTGTCTCCATCTAAGCCGTTTCCCAACCTGGAAGGCTCTCCCCCTGCCAAAACATTTCTCTTGATAGGGAAGGACTCCCCTTATGTGTTCTATCAGCACAATGCACGTATATTCCTGCTCTGAGCACAGGGCATATATATGGCAAACACTGATTCTCAACCCAAGATGAACCAGGATTTTAATCAACTCTGTGGGCCCCCTTTCCTAACCTTTAAGAAGGGTGTGATGATATTTAACTCACAAGTTTATTGTAAGAATTAGAGGAAATGATGTATATAAAAGCGTCAGGGAGGGCCTTCACTTTATAGGCATTTTAAGAAATCGGCTCCCCTTCCCTGTACACAGCTCTCTTGCCTTCTGACTTTGTGCTATTACAGGGCAAGAAATGGAACTCAGTAACAGTTTAATGGACATAAGTATTATTTATTGTGAGTTTACTATATGCAACATGCTGTTTCCAGCACTTTACCTTTCTTAGCTCACTTAATCCTCACGAGAAATTCATGGGATAAGTTTTATTTATTAGTCCCGTTTTGAAAAAGAGAAAACTGAGGTGTGGAAAGGTTATGTAGCTTGCCCAACTTACTTTACACAGAAAGTTGAGATTAGGTCTGGGTTGAGTGTCATCTGAACACATGCACTTATCTCAGTATATTACCTTTAGTGATTGATCATTAACTATTTGTTGTGTGTTGAAGGTTCAGCTCCAAATGCCACTTCCTTTCTCAGGTTGTTTCAACCCGCAGTGATTTCTCCTTCCTCTGGACTACCTTTTGTGCTGTCAGTGTTTCTCATCCATATTCAGGTGTTTTTTGTTCCGCCCATCCAGCCCACCCCAACTAAATTGTAAGTTCCTGACCTGGCACCGGGTAGCTTCTAAATAAATACGTGTCAACTGGATAATGACTGACATGACTGACATTTATTATGGAATATATAAGTCTGAATACTCCTGACTAAAACAAAATACATTTTAAAAAACAATAGTATTCATTCATTCTTCCATTCAACCATCAAAGTACCTACAATATCTTAAACAAGCCAAGAAAAATTATGAACTTTAAAATGAGCAAAAAGTTTTGTTTACTATATCTCCTCTCTAGCACATCTTTCTGGGGTTTTTCCTCTGCCTTTTATTGATTTTGAGCTATTTCAAAACTTTGTAAATTGAAGAATACCGATAGTAATGCAAATGAGTCTTGCCCATAGAAATGCAAATACATTATGTCCTGTGGAACACAATTGATTATTGCCCTGTGGGTAGGCTAGTTTTATATTTATTTTAAGGTTTATTTCATTATCCCTTACTGCTCATCTATTTCTCATTCTTTGAATACTCCTTGAACCTGCTGTTATATCTTACTAATTTCCTCATTAATTAATAATTAAAGCGTCTGATATGGGTTCATTTTATATTTGCTTTATTTATATTTATTGATATTTGAAATTCATGATTTTTACCTTTTCAAAAAAGTATCTTTTTATAGACATTATAAAGTGCTCAAAATGAAACATGTCTATGCAAGGTCCCAAGTAAGCATGCGAACCTCCAAACACAAATCTAGATTCTGTCTCTTAGCTATAAGTTTCTAGAGTGTCTTTTCACTTTGGAGATGTTTTTAATTCAGATATTTTTACATACCATGAAATTCACCTTTTAAACTACACAACTCATTGGGTTTTAGTATATTTACGTTGTGCAACCATCACCACTATCTAATTCCAGATCAATTTTATCACCCCAAAAAGAAACCCCATATGCATTAGCAGTCACTCCCTATGGCCCCCACCCCAGTCCCAGGCAACCACTAATCTACTTTCTGTCTCTATCTGAACATTTCATTTAAATGGAACCATAATTTGCATCCAACTTCTCTATCACTTAGCATAATGTTTTCAAATTTCATCCATGTTGTAGAATATATCAGTACTGCGTTCCTTTTCATGGCTGAATAATATTCCATTATGTGGATATACCACATTTTGTTTATGCATTCATCTGTTGATGGACACGTGGGTTGTTTTCATTTTTTGGCTATTATGAATGATGGTGTTATGAGCCTTTGAATATAAGTTTTTTGTGGACATATGTTTTCAGTTCTCTTGTGTATATACCTAGGAGTGAAATTGCTGGGTCATAATATAACTCTACGTTTAACTTTTTGAGGAACTGCCAGGCTTTTTTCCAAAGTGGCTGCCCTGCCTGCAACAATAGGAAGTTTCCAATTTCTCCACATCCTCATGGAGGAGGTTTCTTTTTGCAAATAGTGAAAGAAAAACATCTGAGAAAGCAAAGTCCTGAAAAGTAGCTAAGGTAACTCTTGAGTAGTTACCATCATGCACATCTCACAGGCACCTAGGAAAATGCCATCCTGCACCAAAGATGCTGGGCTCCACTGGCTCTTTCTCAAAGGGAGCACTCTTTCCCCTACACTCTGCAGCCCCAACTATGACAATTTCCAGCTGAATATCAGCATTTGCTTTTCCTCATTGATATTTTTTCTTGGCTCATGGGACAAGGCTGGGTGATTTTATAAATGTACCAAGTCCAATTTAACATATCTAGACCTGGAGACTACTGAGAGCCATTGGGAGCTCTGAGATGTGGCAGAGGTCCTGTCCTTAAAGCCATAATCCTCCTGTGGCTGACCCGATTGGCTACTGTTATCCTCATTTTAACTCTTGGGAACCTTATGACTAAATTTTGCTTAAATAACATAGCTCTTTAAGCCAGCACAGAGCTAAAGCCCAGGCTGGGTACTGAGAAAATTGCTCTGAGAGCAAATATGAATCCTAATAGAATAATAAATTCTCCAACCTATGTCCAGATCTTTCTCCGGGCAGTTTGCCAGTGCCTGTGCCGTGGCTGACAAGGGTAAGTGTGGGAAGTGGAGAGAGAGAAATGTGCTGTAGGCTGGCCAGAACTTGTGTGAGCTCAGAGATTTTAGTTTTTGGCTTCCTCTTCCAAGGCTTATGCAGCGAGTGACATGAGTAACAGGGCATCCCAGGCTCCTCACATCCACCTTGTGGATCTTCCAGCTAAGAATGTGTTTCAGCCAGCCTACCTGGGACAGCAATCGAGCTTGCCGCTGGAAGCCTGGGCTTTGGTGTGGTTTCACACCGGGCCTCTCAGCTGTGCCCTTTAAAGTTTCATCACTCCCAACCAGCTGTTATTTCACTGCCTGTGGTTTTCTGTCTAACAGTCTCTAAGAAGATTAATAGTTCCACGGCTAATGCGATGGTGATTTTAACACAAATTGCAGCCAACTCCAAGCGAACGCCGACAGAATTCTCTTGCAGGCTGAGGGGTTCTTAGGATCTTGGAAAACTGAAACTGACTTCCTCAGAATGAGAGTTCTATGTCTTTCTGAGTTGATAATAATAAGCATAGCCAGGTCCTCTGTGTAGATCTCCTGAGAACAACAATGACTTCACACTAGTTATGGCAGATCAGTTCCCCTCAAGCCTTTTGAGTCTGTGTCTTTTGAGCTGAAGAAATAAAAGAATTCATTCAGAGCAGTGGTTTTTCTGCATGGAGAGCAAAGGACAGCTGTTTGCATATTGGTCTTTTTAGCTACAGATATTCCAAAGTTATTCCGTGATTCTCAAACACACCAGCCCCTTTGCAGATGGGTCTAATAGGTCCAATAGTCACCACTATTGACTTCCCATCTCTGGGTGATGAATCTTCTGAGGCCAGAGGCTGTCCTCTCTTCCTGAGTTCTGTCCTGACATCCTCTCCACAGGACCCTACTGTCATTCCTGTGGACCTCCTTTCTGTCCTCGGGAACTGCTATTTGGGGTCATCAGTTTCCTCGTTGTGTGTGTCCAGGCGCCTCAATTAACTTATAAAGAAAGGTGATAAAGTAATAAATATTCGTTGGACATCTACCTTTGTGTATTTGATTTCACTTAATCTTCACAAATGAGCATGATAATTCCCATTTTACAGATGACAAACCTGAGACCCCACACAACTTAGGTCATTTGCCCAAAGTCACACAGCTCATGGTCAAGCTTAGATTCAAACCCCAGGTTGGGTGATTCCAAATCTCAGACTTGATCCACCAACCTGTATCTGGGGATAAACACTATAGACATGATCTGTCATGTGTCTTAGACCTCTCACACTATAGTGCAGTATCTTGTTCTGCTAAACATTCAAGGTTTCCGTTACTGATGTGGGCTGTCTGACAGATATATGGACATATCCTTGGACCCTAGAAGCCACGCATAATATATATCAGGTCATGTCAGGTCAATATGAGATCAGTACTACAAGATCATAAACAAAGACATATTTTTAAAGCCTAAACTAGCTTGTCATGAACACATCTTTCCATTTCCAACTGGATTCTAACCAAACCATATTAGGTTACATTAAGCCCTACATATATGGGAAAACCCATTTTCCGCTAAACCAATTAACGGGGTCATGTTTCACAATTATTGCTGTAATCAAGCTAATGTGTTATTAAGAAAACTGAAATAATTGGTTATGATCTGGTTACTTTGGTCAATAAATAATTGAACTGAGTGAACATTAAGGAAAATCTAATCCATTACTCTGCACTGAGTCAGTCCACAATATGGAACATGAAGTTATATGTACTGAATTTTAGGGCTAATAGGAGTGTTCTGACATCATTTCCTTCAACTTTGCAAATAAGACTAAACCATGTGTTAACCCTCTCCACTTTCCTTTATGGCTTCCAATATGCTTTACCTTTGATGGCCTTTTTCCTTTCCCGGGGTGCCCCATGCTCCCTCCCAACTTTGCACATGCTAGTCCTTGTTAGCCCAGTTATTTCCTACTCATCCTTTGAATCTACACTCTTTTTTTTTTTGGCTGCACCACACAGCTTGCAGGATCTCAGTTCCCTGACCAGGGACTGAATCCGGGCCCCGACAGTGAAAGCTCGGAATCCTAGAAACCAGTACACCATGGGGCTTCCCTGGTGGCGCAGTGGTTGAGAGTCCGCCTGCCGATGCAGGGGACACGGGTTCGTGCCCCGGTCCGGGAAGATCCCACATGCCGTGGAGCAGCTGGGCCCGTGAGCCATGGCCGCTGAGCCTGCGTGTCCGGAGCCTGTGCTCCGCAACGGGAGAGGCCACAACAGTGAGAGGCCCGCTTACCGCAAAAACAAACAAGCAAACAAACAAAAAACCCCACCATGGAACTCCCAGATCTTCACTCAATTTTAATTTTCTCAGGGAAACCTTACCTAAAGCCCCATAATGTGTATTCTTAATAGCACCCAAATCTCCCCTTTGTATCAAGCATCCCAGTTATAGTCTGATGTCGAATGTCTTATTAAGGTCTGTCTCCTCTACCAGTGTAATAGCCATAAAGGGTCAGAATCATGGGCTTTGGGCTTTTTTGGAGGGAGGGAGTTTTGTCCTCGTTATATCTCTAACACCCGCCAGAGTACAATCACACAGTAGGTGCTCAATAAATATCTGTAGATTGAATGACTCTATAGAGGCATGAATAAATGAAGGGGAAAGACAAATAACAGTTACTGAGTGCCTGTTGTGTGTGTTCCTCACAACAATTTTGTGAGAAAGTCATCCCACCCATATGTTTTTTCGAAAGAGGAAACACAGTGCAAAGGACTGACTTTTTTCTGGCAAAACCTTGAACTCGGACCTATCACTATATAAATCTATAAGAGTATGAATCCACTGCTCTTTCCACCAAAGCCTTCCTTTTATTTTTAAATACTAGTGCATCCTGAATTCCACTTTCACTTTTTAAGGCTGACCTCAGGTTGGTGAGTTGCCTCTCGGGCATGTCCTGGATGCCTAGCTAGTGCCCCTGTGCATCTTCCCTCAGTCACCATCCCATTGTTGAAGAATCTCTGTTACCCGAAGTGCTGCCTTATTTTTCTGTGAATCCCACCTGCTGGCTCTTCTGCTTTTCCTCATCACCTCTCCTAACAGTAACCTGCAAGCAATAGAATGGCATGAGGATTTTGCTAAACCCTACACTCAAACCAGGAGAGAGCAACATGCTTCTTGGTGTAAAATTGAAACAAGGACAGAAAATGTAATGTTTTGAGAGGCCATTAGGAGAAGCATTATAGAAAGAAAGGAAAACCCTAGAGAACATTTCTATGAATGAAGGTTACCTTCTAACCAGGGAATATGTTAATGGAAGTGCTCCTGCTACTTAAGAAACACTAAAAATGCAACCCAGAGACTCCCAGCTGCCCCCAGGGATGGGCAAACCTCGGGCAGACAGATTACGCACTCCTCTGTGCTCAAACTCCTTCAAGGGAAGCATCTTCCGGAGCTCAACATTAGCTTTGTCTACAGTCAGCAAGAGCCACGAGTTACTTTTATATAAACTGTGACTTTTAAAAAGTCTACAAAGTAATGAAAAAATTATACAGGTGTGTCGGCTGTCTACTTGCATCTTTCCTGCTGTTAGGCTATTGAGGCAGAGCTGAATGTCCATCTTTAGTGATCGGATTTCTTCTCCTGTTGGACCAGACAATTTCCAGAGTTCTACGTCTACTTGAAGACCATATAATTATCATGGATATTTTTCCTCTTTCTTTCATGATCTGTTTGTGTCAAAGATTGGTTCCTAAGTAAATTAGATCGCTTAGGAGAGCCCCGAGACATGCTCCATTTGACCAGGATTAAGCAAATAAAGATATGGAATACTCAGGTAAATGTTAATTATTTCAAATTGCCCATGCATTGTAGATTGATACAAAAGAAAAATACTGCATGACATATATAATACTAAAAAGATTACTCGTCGTCTCTCTGAAATAGCTGATAAGTATTAAATTACATACCTCTTTCTTTAATAATATTTCTCTGCTGATTTGGCTTTCCTGACAAGTTACTTATTTTGCAGAATTTGCTTATGAAATTTCTTACAGTTACAGTCTAGTTTCCCATCACATTGTAACATAGTTTATACATCCAACTTATTTTGGTTGGTCACATCCAACTTATTTTGTTCTGTTGTCCATTGAACATTCATTAATGAGATGCTACGGTCAAATTAGCATTATGAGCCATTTCACTGAACGTGTACTTGCATAAAATTAACAACTCTAAGACTTGCTCTTCAGATTTGATTTTTTTGCAGCACATAATGCTATCTTTCATGGCATAGCTTCAGGATTACATTCTTCCGTTCTTCAGGATTACATTGAATCTCTTGATCAACAATTTTTTAAATGTTGTCCACTGACAAAAAAGAAAGAGCATGGGGCTTCCCTGGTGGCACAGTGGTTGAGAGTCCGCCTGCAGATGCAGGGGACACGGGTTCGTGCCCCAGTCTGGGAAGATCCCACATGCTGCGGAGCGGCTGGGCCCGTGAGCCATGGCCGCTGAGCCTGCGTGTCCAGAGCCTGTGCTCCCCAACGGGAGAGGCCACAACAGTGAGAGGCCCGCGTACCGCAAAAACAAAAACAAAACAAAAAAGAAAGAGCATGATCATCAAATTTCAATCCCTTCTTCAACACTACACATACTACAAGAGTATTTAGTAACATCCATATAACATAATTGAATTCTTTAAGCGATGAAATCCATTTCAAAAGATAGTCGTGGCAAGTACTGTAATAATTATCCACTTCAAGTCAGATTTTCTTTTTCTGCTCATAAGTAAGTTTGTCCTTTTTTTTTTTTTTTTTTTTGTGGTACGCGGGCCTCTCACCGCTGCGGCCCCTCCCGTTGCGGAGCACAGGCTCCGGACGCGCAGGCTCCGGACGCGCAGGCCCAGCGGCCATGGCTCACAGGCCCAGCCGCTCCGCGGCACGTGGGATCCTCCCGGACCAGGGCACGAACCCATGCCCCCCGCATCAGCAGGCGGACTCCCAACCACTGCGCCACCAGGGAAGCCCAAGTTTGTCCTTTTAAGAACAGCCTTGACACTTAAAACGATAAATTTTTCTGTCATTTTTCTTTAACACACTTGATGAGTTTCTTTAAGCAATGGAGTCTTCAATAACACTGTTTGCTTTTATTTTAATTTGCATTATCCTATTGCTAAAGAGATATTGAAAACTGTGAGTGATAAGAAATTAGTAGACTTCCCTCAATAGATTACTTTAAAAGTCAGTAAGAATTTGGGAAGGGGCTTCCCTTCAGAATAAAAATATGATTTCAATGCTTCAAATAAACTGAGGATTCTCTCAGTTGCATTTGTCAAAGAGAGACAATGGGTTTTTGGAATGTGAGAAGACTGAAAAATATTAAATACCAACAAAATCACAAAAATCCTTTAATTGCTCAATTCCGACAATACAAATGCCAAAGTACGAGAATTTCATGACAATTACCTCAATGCCAATAGAAAGGACATCAAATGCTGCTTGAGCAGCATGACACAGAGTATGGGCAGGTCAGCCAGCACTTCCCATAGAATCATCTATGCTTTGCTTCAACTCTGACTATATATTTTCTGTGCTTTTCTGCAAATATTTACTAAAATTTGTGTTTGTATTATCTCCCCAAAGGCAGTAAAAATTTTCTAAATTCTAACTCAACTTGAGAGTCTTCACAAAAATTTGGTATTATTTTGAACTCTCATTTAGAAGGGATTTTATTCACAATAGGCTTACAAGCAAGTCTTTTTAGGATAATACATGTATTATCCTATATGCATATATATTATATAATATATATACTATATATATATATATATATATATATACACACACACACACAGTATTGCACAAAGGAAAATTTTCTGCGCTGTGATTACTTGCATCCATGGCTACGCCTTAAAAAAGATCTCTGATAATCTCTATAATTATAAATGGAGCTAGAACATTTTTAATAAATATTACTGTAGGTTTCTTCTTGGCACTTGAAAATTTGCTTGCAATTTTGGAATCTGAAACTACTTCTGGCAGCAGTCTTTTCAAACACTCCTTTGAGCTGAAGGACTAATGATGATATATAGTGTGAAAGGAGCTGCTACAAGGCCATCTCTCACTTGCCTCCCTGTCTTCCTGGGAGGCTGTCACCAGATGGTTCTTCAGTGCCTCCTGGATTCTGACAAGGTCGGAGGCTTTCTGTCTCACTCCCACTTAGGGTAGATCTGCAGGCTGTAAAATGGCTTACCTGCAGCAAGGCATGGGCTTTTCAAGGCCAGGATGTTCCATTATTCATGCTGTAGTATCTATAACCCCTTTTGTTCTGGCGTTGTCCTGTGGAACAAGGAACACAGAAAACTAGCACATTTACTACTCTTGATTTTGCTGTCTATATGAGTAATAAGCTAGTTGACTAAAATAAGAGATCACTGTTTCTTTACTAACCGAATCTGTCAGCCTTGCCTGACACAATTCACATGCTAAGTCTCTTTCCAACACAGAGTGCACATCTGGTCTATAGGAGACACTCAAGCATGTCTTTGGATGCACTGAGAGTGGGGGCTGATTCTAACGCAGCAAGCAGCAGATCTCTTTTTCTCTACCATCAAAGCAGTAAGACAAGATAGCAATCAGCTATGACTACAAGGATGCTGCATAGCAAACAACTTCAAATCTCAGTGGCTTCAAATAATAGTTGATTCTTACACGTGTGGATTGGTTGGAGCAGCAGGCCTGTTCCACGAATCTTTCATTCTCCTTGGACCAGGGGCTAGCCAGGCATGTTCTTCTCATGACAAAGGCAGAGGCACCAGGAGCCATGCCCAACCATGCAAGCATATTCTAAGCCCCTGCCTGAATCAGCTGTTAACATCCCATTGACAAATCAAGCCACATAGTACAGGGATGAGTCAAGGGGCAGGTGAGGTACACTTTACTCATGGAGATGGAGAGGGAGAAACCATGTTTTAAAGATAAACTCATCTTCCACAACCAAGAACCACTGTGTCTTCCAAGCTCAAGGGACATAAGACAAGCTCTCAGAGTAGCTCTGTTGCCACCTCTCTCTAAAGACCAAGTACCCCTTGCCCCTTATCTTAGGGAAAAGGTGGTGGATGGGACTCAGCATAGCTCTCTTCAAAGAAATCCTTGCCACAACTCCTCCCTTCATCTCCACCTATCTAGACATTTTTTTATAATCCTCATGAATGTTAGGGGAGTAACTGACTTCTGATTTCCTTCTTGGAAATCCTAGAGGGTGATGATTTGCCACTCACTTTAATGTCTAATATTAGTGCATAAAGGTCTCTACCACATACCTTCCATTTTAACATCCGCTTCTACAACCAAAACCTGGGAATACACACAGCAGTGACCAACTTGGGAACTTGAAAAAGAAATTTTAACTTCAGTGAAACAGGGAGTTTGCCATCTCTCTTCATAATCAATCACCTATTGGTTAGGTTTTTGAAAAAACAGAAAGCTGCCTACTCAGGAAACATGGAAAGAGTCCTAGAGAGAATGAATTTCCAGTATCTTTCCCGGTTTTCCCACCAATGAGAAATCATGTCCCCTCTCTCTTCAGACACCATCTGCCCAGAGATTAACTTTCATTGTGCAGCAAGTATACAGTTCAACCAGTAGACATTTCACTCTACTTTCTACTCAAAACTTTCCTTCTAAATGCTCTTGTACACGTATTAGAACAAAATTTCCCTCTCCTTTTATCGGTGGCTTTTCCCCACATTAAGTAAAAAAGGGTGAAGCATTGACAGGAGTCAAAGGGAAGAAGAGACAGAACTATTTTAAACAGAAGAAATATCAGTGTCTTCATTAACCATACTTCAGAACATTAAGCAGTTCTAGTGGAATAAGCCACAAACTATAAAAATTGGGATGCAGCCTAAGCATATCCTTCTACTGCTGACTGATACATTTTGACTGGTATCAAAGATATATTAACTAATTAATAATGGACCCACTAAGATGATAAATTTGATTTAAAAATATTTTGAGAAACTGGATATTTATAGGCATTTAAGAAAAAAAGTAACAATAAGATTGCTAGGTGAATGCCTTACAGGGTTTATCTCTTCAACTGGAAAAAATTATTTGCATCTCTGCTGGACAAGACCTACATGAAGTTAACATGTAACTTCACAGAATCTGAGTCTTTAATTATCAATAGATTTTTTTAAGGAACCTCCACACTGTTGTCCATAGTGGCTGTATCAACTTACATTCCCACCAACAGTGCAGGAGGGTTCCCTTTTCTCCACACCCTTTCCAGCATTTATTGTTCCTAGATTTTTTGACAACGGCCATTCTGACCGGCGTGAGGTGATATCTCATTGTACTTTTGATTTGCGTTTCTCTAATAATTAGTGATGTTGAGCATCTTTTCATGTGCCTCTTGCCCATCTGTATGTCTTCCTTGGTGAAATGTCTATTTAGGTCTTCCACCCTTTTTTTTTTTTTTTTTTGCGGTACACGGGCCTCTCACTGTTGTGGCCTCTCCCGTTGCAGAGCACAGGCTCTGGACACGCAGGCTCAGCGGCCATGGCTCACAGGCCCAGCCGCTCCGCAGCATGTGGGATCTTCCCGGACCGGGGCACGAACCCGTGTCCCCTGCACTGGCAGGCGGACTCTCAACCACTGGGCCACCAGGGAAGCCCTCATTTTTTAATTGAATTGTTTGTTTTTTTGATATTGAGCTCCATGAGCTGTTTGTATATTTTGGAGATTAATCCTTTGTCTGTTGTTTCATTTGCAAATATTTTCTCCCATGCTGAGGGTTGTCTTTTCATCTTGTTTGTGGTTTCCTTTGCTGTGCAAAAGCTTTTAAGTTTAATTAAGTCCCATTTGTTTATTTTTGTTTTTATTTCCTTTACTCTAGGAGGTGGGTCAAAAAAGATCTTGCTGTGGTTTATGTCAAAGTGTGTTTTTCCTACGCTTTCCTCTAAGAGTTTTATAGTGTCTGGTCTTACATTTAGGTCTTTAATCCATTTGGACTTTATTTTTGAATATGATGTTAGGTAGTGTTCTAATTTCATTCTTTCACATGTAGCTGTCCAGGACACGGGGTGGGAGGGGGAAGCTGAGGCGAAGTGAGAGTGGTATCGACATATATACACTACCCAGTGTAAAACAGTTAGCTAGTGGGAAGCAGCAGCATAGCACAGGGAGATCAGCTCGGTGCTTTGTGACGACCTAGAGGGGTGGGATAGGGAGGGTGGAAGGAAGGCTCAAAAGGGAGGGGACATGAGGACATATGTATGCATACGGCTGATTCACTTTGGTGTACAACAGAAACTAACACAGTATTGTGAAGAAATTATACTCCAATAAAGATCTATTAAAAAAATAATAAAGTGAATACCCATTTCCAAAAAAACAATAGATAGCAGAGCCATAAAATGTATTGCATTTCCACAGACAAATGGTCCTTGTCGGGCTCGTTAAACCATACCCCCGTATGTTTTTTAGAAGGTCATTTTGTACTGTCTTGGCCCTATTCAAGTTTTGAATAATTTTTCTTAAAGAGCATATCTGGGCATGTGTACGCATTCGTGGATGAGGTCTGGTGAAATTCTATTTGCATAGGGATTGAGGAACCTCCTGGGAAATCATTTATGCCATTCCCACTGGTGAACTGAGCTATGTCTGGCCAGGTCCGGCAGTGGCGTGTCAAGGGCAGGGCAGTGGGAGCAATCCTCCCTGGGTGCCGGCAATAAAGGGATGCATTGTCTGTAGAGAATTTAACAACAATAATAAAACCAACTAAAAGTTCATCTGCTTTTGATTATCACCTTGCACCAACAATTCTGAACAACATGAGTGATAAAATACTCATCTCCACTGGGGCGGACCACTCCTGCCTCTCTCCTCCTTGGTATGGCACTTATGTCTGGGCACCAATGGGAAGGTGTCATGGAAGTGTACTGGCAGTGGGCTAGAGGAAAGAGAACATATCCCAAGGGAAGATCAGTTAGATTAACTCAGAAACAAACCTTTGCCTCTCGCTAATCTGATCTGGCAAGGTATTCTGGGTACACAATTGTCTCCCCAAAATTCATATGCTGATGTCCTATCCCCCAGTATCTCACAGTGTAAACTTATTTGGAAATAAAGTCATTGCAGATGTAATTAGTTAAATTCAGATGAGGTCATAAGGATGAGTCCTAGGCCATTATGTCTGGTGTCCTTATAAAAAGGGGAAATTTGGACACAAAGACACACACACAGGGAGAACATCATGTGAAGATAAAGGAAGAGATCGAGGGGATGCTTCTAAAGCCAAGGAATGCCAAAAGTTGCCAGAAAAACCCCAGAAACTAGGAGAGAGGCATGGATCACATTCTCTCTCACAGCTCTTAGAAGGAACCAATACCCTGATCTCAGACTTTAGCTTCCAAAACTATGAGACAATAAATTTCTGTTGTTTAAGCTGCCCAGTTTGTGGTACTTTGTTATAGTAGCCCTTGAAAACTAATTCAGTAGCCCAAGGTTTGTTGTAGCACTTATCACATCCACAATCATTGTCTTAGTACACGATAGCTATCTGCTAAGACCACAGCACTTGGTAAATTTCACTTAAATATATAAAGCTCTTTATAGCTTATGAAGCCATTTTCCATATAGGAAGTCATTTGATTCTTAGATCATCCTTGTGTGATAAGTTGGCCAAATATTATTCCCATTTCCAGAGGAGAAAACTGAGTTTCAGAAAAATTAAACAATTTGCTCAAGAACACAGAGCTTGTATTTGAAACTAGATTGATCCTAGAACCAATTTCCCATCTACTCCATGGCTCTTGGGAAATGCCTCCTGTTTCCTTAATCTCTCCTGGCATGATGACTGAGTAATTTCCTAGCTCTTCAGGGTCTGGAATAGAATTATGATAACTTGAACATGCTTTCTCTTATCTAGTCAGAAAGCTAATGTATTTATCTCAAGGGCTGGGCAGATCTATGTTAACTGGTCAGTCCATGCATTTGGAATGACTTCTACAGGATTCAGGTACCAGCCGAAATTGAGTTGTCCAGTTCATATGCCCCCATACCTTCCACAGGAGGCTCTAGAGGTACCAACACCAGGTGAGTTTGTATGTACTATTTACAAAACTATTAGGTTAAAGACGTTAAATACAGATTACCTTCACTAAAGCACAAATTATCTTTCTTAACCATAGGAAATCAGTCACATGGCTTCTCTTGTTCAATTACTTCTCATTAATCAGGATCTGTCTTAAGGGAGTCAGAGAAGGGATATAGTAATGTCAGTTGTACTGACTGAACAAATCTTTTGGGGAACGGTTGAGAGTTGGGACTGGGAATTGAAGTCTAACTTGATTTAGATATTCCAGGTGGGAAGAAAAAAATGGACAAATGCAGGCAGATACTCTGTAAGCTCTAATTAGGATATAACATCATACACTGTTATCTTTGTAACTCTTAGAATTTTATTCAATCATTCATTCTTCAAGTATTTATTGAATACTCATTAGGTGCTAGGCACTATTCTATAAACTGGGACTCAGCAGTGAATAAGGCAAAGTCGCTGCCCTCCTGAGTCATACTGGGATGAGAAAGATGGAAAATACACCAAGAGGTAAGTACAGTTGTCCCTCAGTATCCACAGGGAATTAGTTCTAGCACATCCCGCAGATACCAAAATCGGTGGATGCTCAAGTCCCTTATATAAAACGGCAATATATTTGTATATAATCTATGCACATCTCTTGTATACTTAAAATCATCTCTGGATTACTTGTAATACCTAATACAATGTAATTGCATGTAAACAGTTGTAAACACAATGTAAATGCTATGTAAATATTTGCCGGTGCATGGCAAATTCAAGTTTTGCCTTTTGGAATTTTTTTATAACTCAAAGAAAAGTATTTTCAATCCACAATCGGTTGAATCCATGGATGCAGAACTCGCAGATATGGAGGGCTGTGTATACCTACATACCAGATAGGAATAAGGGCTATAAAGAAAAGTAAAGCCAGGTAAGGAGAAGATCTCTGTGAAATGTTGTATTTGCATAGTAATCTGAACAAAGTGAATCATGGAGACATGTAAATATCTGAGAGAAGAGCTTTTGAAGCAGAGAAAACAGTAAGCGCAAAGGCACTAAAGCAGAAGCATAGTTGACATAGGAAGGAGGCCAAGATGGAAATGCTCAATACATAATTATTGATTGAGTGATCAGGCCAAGTGGAAGGGACTCAGAAAGGACTAGCATATTTCAAGTACAAGAATTACATTTTGTAATAAAGGGGAAAAGATTATCCATAGCATATGTTTTCTTTAGCTTTAGTTTTGACTCTTTTTTAGCTTTGTATGTCTTTTAGGAAATCATAATGCCTTGGGGAAAAACACAAAAACTTTCATTAGTTGAGTTCTGTACCAGTGTGCGACCCTACACTAAGGGCCTTACAAACATGATCTCACTAAACTTTTACAACAACACTTAAAGGTAGGTATTGTTATTCCCATTTTACAGATGAGGAAACTGAGGCTACCAAAGTTTAAATGACTTTCTTAACTTTGTAAAACTAGAAAAGGAGCATGAGGATTCAGTGAGACCTGTCTGATTGCAAAGCATTTGGCTCTTAAACACAAAACTTACACTTACAGGTCAAGTTTTTACTTAGAGGTTCAGTTTTATCTGAAGCGAATTTTTAAATATGCAGCTTCCTATATTATTCCCAAGTTACGTAATATTGGAGATGGAATATATTACTTTTCTGGTTCATACGAAATATACTTTGTTGAATGGGTTTTCTCTCACACCATTGCTCCTTATTAATGTTTTAATTCCACTTCCTCTGAGTGTGTTTGTTCACGTGTTTTTTAAACTTGTATTGCCTACTTACTGTGGGCTGGATGCTCTGCTGGGGTCACAAATGAAAATAAGGTGGCCCTGCCCTCGATAAGGCTGTACCCTCACCTAACGGCAAAAGGGAAACATTGTGGGTTTGGGGAAGACCTCCAAGGACCCTACCAGCAAGAAAGAAATGATACTCTCAAATTAAGCAATTCAAGGGGAGATTAATAAAGTACCTATGGAGGTCCTTTATTATTATTTAGGTGTAGGCAGGATATAGGGAAATCGCAAGGGGTAGTGCAGGACTCTGGTGTACTAGCGAAGAATAATCTTCTTAATAGCAAGTACAGGAGTTTCTCATTTCTGCTAGGATGTTCGAACTGGGTTTGCATAAGCTTTTCTATTTTGAAAATATTCACTGCCAAATCTAGTGTGTGAATGTCCCTAAGATTCCATTTTTGGTAAATGAAAATGTGTCTCATTTTTCCCTTGCTCCCTCTTCTATGAACATCAAAAACCTCTTGTTAACAGTAGCCTTCAGTGATTTCAGTTACCTTTACTGGAAAATTCTTCAATGCTTTTTATACTATTTGCAGCTTTCCCAAAGGCTCCACTTTTATGCCAACTATTCTCTTCTTAAAATGATCAAATCATCTATTGCTTGCAGTGAACATCTCTCTTCCATTTTATCAATAGAAACTGCATGAATCTTCAACTCAATTCAACTTCAATGTGTCTCCATTTCAGAGACATGCAGAAAATATTGCTTTCAGGGGTGTATAATTTATCTCTTGCTGCATAACAAATTACCCTCAAAACTTAGAGATTCTTAATGATTATTATCTCACTGTTTCTATGAGTTAGGAATTCAAGAAATATTTAGTTGAATAGTTCTGGCTCTGAATCTCTTATGATGCTATAGTTAACATGTCAGCTCAGGCTGCAATAATCTGAAGGTTTGACTGGGGCTGGAGGATCTGCATCCAAGATGACTCACTCACATGGCTGTTGACAGGAAGCCTCAATTCTTTGCAGTGGAGGCCTCTCTGTGGGCTGCTTGATGTGCCCTTATGTCATCATGCTGTCTTCCTTCAGGTGAATAACCTGAGAGAGAAAGGCTGAAGTTCTAGTGCCTTTTACAAAGTGCTAGTCACTAAGTTCTCACACTCATGAAGAGGAGACTTAAACTCCACTTCTTGAAGGGAGAAGTGTCATAGGATTTGCAGACACAGTTTAAAGCCATCGTCATATGTGTATGCGTTCACTATTCATGCACCATTAAATCAAAAGATTTACTGTCTTATAAGTCAGCCCATTATATTGTCCTATCTCTTAATTTCAGCTGATTGCACTGGCCTTGGGCCAGTCTCCTCACCACCAGCCTAGGTGGTCTTTGGTCATTACTAGAGGAATATGATTCATACTGAGAAAGTACATAAAAGTAACCGAATAAAAATAGAGCCATTGAGAGAGCTTCAAAATGGCGGAAGAGTAAGACGTGGAGATCACCTTCCTCTCCACAAATGCATCAGAAATACATCTACATCTGGAACAACTCCTACAGAACACCTACTGAACGCTGGCAGAAGACCTCAGATCTCCCAAACGGCAAGAAACCACCCCACATACCTGGGTAGGGCAAAAGAAAAAACAAAGACAAAAGGATAGGGACGGGATCTGCCCCAGTGGGAGGGAGTCATGAAGAAGGAAAGGTTTCCACACACTAGGAAGCCCCTTCGCGGGCGGAGACTGTGGATGGCGGAGGGGGGAGATTCGGAGGAGAGCACAGCAACATGGGTGCGTAGGGCAAAGCGGAGAGATTCCCGCACAGAGGATCGGTGCCGACCAGCACTCACCAGCCCGAGAGGCTTGCATGCTCACCCGCCGGGGCAGGCGGGGCTGGGAGCTGAGGCTCGGGCTTCGGTCGGAGTGCAGGGAGAGGACTGGGGTTGGCTGCGTGAACACAGCCTGAAGGGGGCTAGTGCGCCACAGCTAGCCGGGAGGGAGTCCGGGGAAAAGTCTGGAGCTGCCGAAGAGGCAAGAGACTTTTTCTTACCTCTTTGTTTCCTGGTGCGTGAGGAGAGGGGATTAAAAGCTGCTTAAAGGAGCTCCAGAGATGGGCGCGAGTCGCGGCTATCAGCACGGACCCCAGAGACGGGCATGAGACGATAAGGCTGCTGCTGCCGCCACCAAGAAGCCTGTGTGCGAGCACAGGTCAATATCCACACCTCCCCTCCCAGGAGCCTGTGCAGCCCGCCACTGCCAGGGTCCCGGGATCCAGGCACAACTTCCCTGGGAGAACGCGTGGCACACCTCAGGCTGGTGCAACGTCACACTGACCTCTGCCGCCACAGGCTCGCCCTGCATCCGCACCCCTCCCTCCCCCAGCCTGAGTGAGCCAGACCCCCGAATCAGTGGCTCCTTTAACCCTGTCCTGTCTGAGCGAAGAACAGATGCCCTCAGGCGGCCTACACGCAGAGGCGGGGGCAAACGCAAAGCTGAACCCCGGGAGCTGTGCAAGCAAAGAAGAGAAAGGGAAATCTCTCCCAGCAGCCTCAGAAGCAGCGGATTAAATCTCCACAACCAATTTGATGTACCCTGCATCTGTGGAATACCTGAATAGACAACGAATCATCCCAAACTAAGGAGGTGGACTTTCGAACAATGATATATTTTTCCCTCCTTTTTCTCTCTTTGTGGGTGTGTATGTGTATGCTTCTTTGTGTGATTTTGTCTGTATAGTTTTGCTTTTACCATTTGTCCTAGGGTTCTCTCCATTTTTTTTTGTTTTTTAATTACTTAAAATTTTTTTCTTCTTAATGATTGTTTTTTTATTTTAATAATTTTATTTTATTTTACTTTATTTTATTTTATTTTACCTTGTCTTTCTTTGTTTCTTTCTTTTTCTCCTCCCTTTTATTCTGAGCCATGTGGAAGACAGGCTCCTGGTGCTCCAGCCAGGCATCAGGGCTGTGCCACTGAGCTGGGACAGCCAAGTTCAGGACACTGGACCACAAGAAACCTCCCAGGTCCATGTAATAACAAATAGCGAAAATCTCCTAGAGTTCCCCATCTCAATGCCAAGACCTAGCTCCACTCAACAACCAGCAAGCTACAGTGTTGGACACCCTACGCCAAACAACTAGCAAGACAGGAACATAACCCCATCCATTAGCACAGAGGCTGCCTAAAATCATGAAAAGGCCACAGACTCCCCAAAACACATCACCAGACGTGGACCTGCCCAACAGAAAGACAAGATCCAGCCTCATCCACCAGAACACAGGCACTAGTCCCCTCCACCAGGAAGCCTACACAACCCACTGAACCAACAATAGCCACTGGTGGCAGATACCAAAAACAATGGGAACTATGAACCCGCAGCCTGCGAAAAGGAGACCCCAAACACAGTAAGTTAAGCAAAATAAGAAGACAGAGAAACACACGGCAGATGAATGAGCAAGGCAAAAACCCACCAGACCAAACAAATGAAGAGGAAATAGGCAGTCTACCTGAAAAAGAATTCAGAATAATGATAGTAAAGATGATCCAAAATCTTGGAAATAGAATGGGGAAAACACAAGAAACGTTTAACAGGGACCTAGAAGAACTAAAGAGCAAACAAACAGTGATGAACAACACAATAAATGAAATTAAAAATTCTCTAGAAAAGATCAAAAGGAGAATATCTGAGGCAGAAGAACACATAAGTGACCTGGAAGATAAAATAGTGGAAAGAACTGCTTGCAGAGCAGAATAAAGAAAAAAGAATGAAAAGAATTGAGGATAGTCTCAGAAACCTCAGGGACAACATTAAATGCACCAACATTCGAATTATAGGGGTCCCAGAAGAAGAAGAGAACAAGAAAGGGCCTGAGAAAATATTTGAAGAGATTATAGTTGAAAACTTCCCTAATATGGGAAATGAAATAGTCAAGTTCAGGAAGCACAGAGAGTCACATACAGGAAAAATCCAAGGAGAAACACACCAAGACACATATTAATCAAACTATCAAAAATTAACTACAAAGAACAAATATTAAAAGCAGCAAGGGAAAAACAACAAATAACACATAAGGGAATCCGCATAAGGTTAACAGCTGATCTTTCAGCAGGAACTCTGCAAGCCAGAAGGGACTGGCAGGACATATTTAAAGTTATGAAGGAGAAAAACCTACAACCAAGATTACTCTACCCAGCAAGGATCTCATTCAGATTTGATGGAGAAATTAAAACTTCTATAGACAAGCAAAAGCTAAGAGAATTCAGCACCACCAAACCAGCTTTACAACAAATGCTAAAGGAACTTCTCTAGGCAGGAAACACAAAAGAAGGAAAAGACCTACAGTAACAAACCCAAAACAATTAAGAAAATGGGAAGAGGAACATACATATTGATAATTACCTTAAATGTAAATGGATTAAATGCTCCAACCAAAAGACATAGATTGGCTGAATGGATACAAAAACAAGACCTGTATATATGCTGTTTGCAAGAGACCCACTTCAGACCTAGAGACACATACAGACTGAAAGTGAGGGGATGGAAAAAGATATTACATGCAAATGGAAACCAAAAGAAAGCTGGAGTAGCAATTCTCATATCAGATGAAATAGACTGTAAAACAAAGGCTATTACAAGAGACAAGGAAGGACACTACATAATGATCAAGAGATCAATCCAAGAAGAAGATTTAACAATTGTAAATATTTATGCACCCAACATAGGAGCACCTCAATACATAAGGCAAATGCTAACAGCCATAGAAAGGGAAATCGGCAGTACTACAATCATAGTAGGGGATTTTAACACCCCACTTTCACCAATGGACAGATCATCCACAATGAAAATAAATAAGGAAACACAAGCTTTAAATGACACATTAAACAAGATGGACTTAATTGATATTTATAGGACATTCCATCCAAAAACAACAGAATACACCTTCTTCTCAAGTGCTCATGGAACATTCTCCAGGATAGATCATATCTTGGGTCACAAATCAAGCCTTGGTAAATTTAAGAAAATTGAAATTGTATCAAGTATCTTTTCCGACCACAATGGTATGAGACTAGATATCAATTACAGGAAAAAATCTGTAAGAAATACAAACACATGGAGGCTAATAACTTAATAACCAAGTTAATAACCACTACTTAATAACCAAGAGATCACTCAAGAAATCAAAGAGGAAATAAAAAACACCCAGAAACAAATGACAATTAAAACATGATGACCCAAAGCCTATGGATGCAGCAAAAGCAGTTCCAAGAGGGAAGAGTATAGCAATACAATCCTACCTTAAGAAACAAGAGACATCTCAAAGAAACAACCTAACCTTACACCTAAAGCAATTAGAGAAAGAAGAAAAAAAAAACAAACCCAACGTTAGCAGAAGGAAAGAAATCATTAAGATCAGGTCAGAAATAAATGAAAAAGAAATGAAGGAAAAAATGGCAGAGATCAATAAAAGTAAAAGCTGGTTCTTTGAGAAGATAAACAAAATTGATAAACCATTATCCAAACTTAGCAAGAAAGAAAGGGAGAATTCTCAAATCAATAGAATTAGAAATGAAAAAGGAGAAGTAACAATTGACAATGCAGAAATACATAGTATCATGAAAGATTGCTACAAGAAACTATATGCCAATAAAATGGACAACCTGGAAGAAATAGACAAATTCTGATACCAAAACCAGACTAAGATGTCACAAAGAAAGAAAACTACAGGCCAATATCACTGATGAACATAGATGCAAAAATCCTCAACAAAATACTAGCAAACAGAATTCAACAGCACATTAAAAGGATCATACACTATGATCAAGTGGCGTTTATCCCAGGAATGCAAGGATTCTTCAATATACGCAAATCAATCAATGTGATACATCATATTAACAAATTGAAGGAGAAAAACCATATGATCATCTCAATAGATGCAGAGAAAGCTTTTGACAGAATTCAACACCCATTTATGATAAAAGCCCTCCAGAAAGTAGGCATAGAGGGAACTTTCCTCAACATAATAAAGGCCATGTATAACAAACCCACAGCCAACATCGTCCTCAATGGTGAAAAACTGAAACCATTTCCACTAAGATCAGTAACAAGACAAGGTTGCCCACTCTCACCACTATTATTCAACATAGTTTTGGAAGTTTTAGCCACAGCAATTAGAGAAGAAAATGAAATAAAAGGAATCAAAATCAGAAAAGAATTAAAGCTGTCACTGTTTGCAGATGACATGATAATATACATAGAGAATCCTAAAGATGCTACCAGAAAACTACTCAAGATGCTATCAGAAAGCCCAAGGTCTCCTCCTTGACATTTTGATTTAGTGAACTGAGATTGTTTCCATGACTTAAAGTTATTGTAAGGATGTCTATTACCTAAGACTGACTGAAAAAGTCCAGGGACCCGAAAAGTTTTCATCCAGAGGCACTATAGAAGATTCCTTCACAAAATACATTTTCAAGGTAAAGAAGAAGGGCTTCCCTGGTGGCGCAGTGGTTGAGGGTCCGCCTGCCAATGCAGGTGACACGGGTTCGTGCCCTGGTCTGGGAGGATCCCGCATGCTGCGGAGCGGCTGGGCCCATGAGCCATGGCCACTGAGCCTGCTCGTCCGGAGCCTGTGCTCTGCAGCAGGAGAGGCACAGCAGTGAGAGGCCCACGTACCGCAAAAAAAAAAAAAAAGGTGAAGAAGAAAAATATAAAACTTTTTTCATTACATGCTTGTTTAGCATTTCATTTATATATACAATGAGATCAGTGACTTTCCCTGACAAAACTGGACCATCTCCATCTGACTGGAGATGCCAGTTTTCATATTGTCAAGCCAGAGTAGAGAACATCCAAAAGACTAAACTCCTAGAATTGGAGATGTTCATTATGATGTCTGTAGTTGGGGCTATCAGAGTTGGGCAAGGTTAAGCATGAATAGATGATCACGAAGGTAGAATGATTCTGGGGTTTTAAAAAGTTCCTACCAACTCACTAATGTCTTCATTTCTGCAGTTAGACATTTACTTCTTCCATTTATGAGCTTATTTTCTTTTAAATGTGAACTACTGTGGGTACTTCCTCCTGTCATGCTTTCTTATCTTTTATCTTAACTGATTATGAGAATGAACACATTAAATAAGTCTCATCTGCCCTACATAACTCAATGTAAATGAGTTTGTTAGATCTATTATGGAAAGGAGATTTTTAAAGGGAGAATGAAAATGAGGATACCAGGCTGAGAGAAAAGGAAAGGAGATAAGAGATCCCTTAAGGGAAAAAAAGAAAAGAAGGCCAATAGACAGAATATAAACTTTATTTGCTGAACAATATCATCTGGACCTGAGAATGGGATCCAGTGAGGGTTACTACGATCCATCTCATGGGCCCCTAGACAATCACTCATATGTGCACCATTTAAATAAAACCAGGGCTACTGATGCCATTAATGCCTTCCACAGTATTTGATGTCAATGCAACTCTAGGATCTTTCCCAATAAAATGCCTTGTGGAAGGACTTGCTGGGTAGATAGAAACTCCTCTGAGAAGTTTGAAAGGAAAATAATTGTAAGCTGAGCACGTAAATGGAAGGAATCAAGATGTCTGTCTCCAAAATGACAGTATACATGATGACATGAGGCACTGTCTCTTCTCATGGATCAAAAGCTGGAAAAGATCTCTCAGTATTTAGCATCCAAACGCAAGTCCCCCTTCCTTTTGACACTTACCCCAATCCATGATAGCTGTCAAAGGAGTCAAGTGGCTCTTAAAGAACCCCCTAAAAGGCTAGTGGTATTGATTCTCAGCCCAGAGATGAGAAAGATTAGGCTTCTCGGTGAGTATGTGGAAATCCTCATTTATTGCCTCTCAGGACAATGGATGGATCCCATAAAACACAGTTTGAGAGACCTACATTGGACACCAAAAAGCTGACATTCTTCCATTATTATTTCCTAGAAATCAGAGTCATTAATCAATGAAAAAAAATGACTATAGAACGCCTGGAAACGAATCACCAATATTATCTAATGCCATATTCTGTAGTTCTCTTCTTTGTCATCCCCTTGGCAATAATTTCAGTCTCTAACATAGCACTTGCTGTGGCTCCAGTGGAAGGCTCATGTCATCTCACTGAAGCTTGTTGTCCTTTGATTAGGGCCCCAGAACCAACTGTTTCAGCCTTTTTGGCTCAAGATTCTGGCACTGTTCCCTAAGTATAAGAACTAAGCCAATTTGGCACAGAGGTGAACCAAGTTCTAAAAGGAATACACGCTTGAAACTGGAGTGGGCTTACCCTGAGTGTATCGTTGGTTTCACCAACATTAAAATACAATACTTCTTTCACTTCAATGCTCAAGGTTGAGGGTGTGCTCCACATTTCCATATAAACTCTGTCTCAGATACCAGCTGTGTATGTTTGTGATGTAGGTGAGGACAGTTCCTTACCCACACTCATTCACCTCAATTTGCACTTGGGCGTCTGTTACACGTTTGGTCTATTCCTTTTATTATTGTTATTATTGCTCCATGTCAAGAAGAGTATGCAGACTGAATATTGACTTGCCAGTGATAATAGCTAAAAGGTGCAGCTTCACACTCTTCACACTAAGAACGTTGTTTAGCACAAAACTCAGGGTTGGAGAATAGTTTAGGAGTTCATTGAGCCAAGACGTGAGGCAAGGCCATCCTTAAGCTGCCTTATAAAGAAAGGGGGTAATTTTGTCTAGGATAGTTAAATTATCCTTCCTTGAGCAAATCGGTCTAGCCAAGAGATAACTTAATTGGAATTAAGCTACAAGGAAGTTGCTCTCAGACAGGAAAGCAATGTCTGTAAGAGAGAATTTTCTAAAGTTATTAAGAGGTATAAAGAGATCCACTAAATATAGAATTGGAAGATCTAGTGGAATGCTGACATGAAATTTGGGGTGAGGTTGAAATGATTAAACCACAGAATCATAAAATGTTACGGTAGAAGAAACCCTGGATGTGATGGAGTTCAACTCCTCATTTTGCAGATAAATAAATGGAGACCCACAGAGGTGAAGTGGTTGACATAAGGTCAAACTGTGAAATAGTGGCTGAGCTGCAAACAGAATCCATTCCTCTCCCCAAAACATCTTTACACAATAGCTGCTTCACATAAAGAGTTCAAGTTCAGTTGAGATCAAAACATATATTTTAGCTTTTTTTTAATTGGTCAAGGTCCAATTAGAAATGCAGAAACCATGCTAGTTGTTTGAAAGGGTGGACTTAATACAAAAACTGGGTTATGAAATTATTGGAAGAGTGAAAGAACAAAAAGAGGTTGCTGGGGTAACCAGATACTAGAAATTTCAGGAAGCAGTTACCACCCCTAGGATTGAAAGAAGAAAAGAGAGGAGATGGGACATTCAAAACTGAGGAGATTGGAAGAGGGAACCCTCTGTCTCCTCATCTCAGGATTACAGAGCAGAGTATAAATGTCTGGGCATGTATCGATCTACTAAGTGCTTTATTCTGGAAATGCAAAAATGAATAAGAAAGAGAAGATTTCACAGGTACTTCGGGAACCCAAAGGAGGATCTTCTCAGAATCAATGTTAAGACCTGATTTAGAACAATGACTTACAGGCCCACCAACCCAACGAAGATCCCAAACCCTGGACACGACCTCAACACCGATGAACAGGTAGTCCAACCCTTGAAAATGCCACTGCTATGTGGGATAAAAAGGAAATAAATGACGTGATTCCTGCTCATAGGACTTATGCTCTGATTAGAGGGCGTGTGCTGCTTTTTCTTACCCGTGCAATGACACCATTACTCAGGGGGGTTTAGCCATGCAATGCAGGCCAGAGGAAATGAAACAGAGTTCTTAAATGGAGGCAGCCAGCTGCCTGCAGAGACTGGCCTGCTTTCTAGGAGATCCTGTGTACATGTCTGAGATGAGCTGGGGCAGGCAAATGGCATGGGGTCTAGTCTTCATGGTGAGCATCCCAGGATGCTAGCAATCAGAGACCATGGTGCTAGGTTCTGGGGACTTGTAGCTTGACTCTGGCTGGGTGAGTAGGGTCCATCAAGCAGATTGGAAATTCCTCTGAAAGTCCTTTAATCTAGTCTAATTTAAATCCCCTTCTTACGGCACTCTGTGATTTTCTATTGTGCTATTGTACTGTCAGAACTATAATTAATTAATTATAAGTAATTTCTTGCACATTTTCTTCAACACACTCTAAAATTCTTGGGTCAAGTACCATGATCTTTCTAGTTTCTGTATGCATGGCACTTAACACACTGTCTAGCACATAGTAAGAACTCAACAAATGCAGAAAATTTTCTTATAGCATGGGATTTCCTACCCTGATTTGTTTTAATGGAATTCATTAATTAAGAAATATGATTTGAATAGACAATCTGAGTAGGCCTATACAGGCCAATTGTGATTTGCTTTATTGCACTTCATAGATTGTAGGGGTTTGTTTGTTTTTTTACCAAATTGAAAGTTTGTGGCAACCTATCACCACCACCTTTCCAACAGCATTTGCTCGCTTTATGTCTCTGTATCACTGTTGGGTAATTCTCACAATATTTCAAACTTTTTCATTGTTATTATATTTGTTATGATGATCTGCGATCAGTGATCTTTGATGTTATTACTACAACTCACTGAAGACTCAAAAGATGGTTAGCATTTTTAGCAATAAAGTTTTTTAAATTCAGATATGTGTATTGTTTTTTTAGACATAATGCTGTTGCACACTTAATAGACTATAGTGTAAACTTTTATATGCACTGGGAAACCAAACAATTTGTTTGACTCCCTTTATTGTGATATTCACTTTATTGCAGTTGTCTAGAACAGAACTGCCAGTATCTCTGCAGTATGCCTATATCTATTAAGAAATTGAATAATTAATAATCTTCCAAAACAGAAAGCACCAGATCTAGATAGGTTCACTGGTGAATTGTACCAAACATTTAATGAAGAAATTATACCAACTCTCTACAATCTCTTTCAGAGGACAGAGGCAGAGAGAATACATCCTAACTCATTCTATGAGGCCAGTATTACCTTAATACCAAAACCAAACAAACATATTACAAATAAAATAAAACTATAGACCAATATCTCTCATGAATATAGATACAAAAATCCTCAACAAAATATTAGCAAAGTGAATCCAACAATGTATAAAGTGAATTACACACCATGGGCAAGTGGGATTTATTCCAGGTATGCAAGGCCACTTCAACATTCAAAAATAAATTAATATAATCTATCACATCAATAGGCTAAAAAAGAAAAATCACATGATTATAGCAATAGATACAAAAAAATCATTTGACAAAATCCAACACCCATTCACTATAAAAACTTTCAGTAACCTAGGAATAGAAGGGAATTTCCTAAACTTAGTAACAAATATCTATAAGCAATCTACATATAACATCGTACTTAATGGTAAGAAGCTTGAAGTTTTCCCACTAAAATCAGGAAGAACACAAGGGTGTCCCCTCTCACCACTCCTTTCCAAACTCATACTAGAAGTTCTGGCTAATGCAATAAGACAAGAACAAGAAATAAAAGGTGTACAGATTTGGAAAAAAGATATAAACTTGTCTTTGCTCCGCAGATGACATGATTGTCTACATAGAAAATCCAAAAGAATTGGCAAAACCTTCTGAAATTCATAAACAATATAGCAAGCTTGCAGGATACAAAGTTAATATACAAAAGTTGATCACTTTCCTAAATACCAGCAATGAACAAGTGGAATTTAAAATTTTTAAAAATATAATACTATTTTCATTAGCAACCAAAAAACAAAATATGATTTGAAATACATGGACTCCAAGCAACTAAATACAGTTGCTCAGTTTGGGCACAGCACAAAGGCATCCAGGAGTGGAGGGTAAGGACAGCTAAAATCCAGTTTATGCTCCATGTGCCAAGCTGTGTGTCCTTGTACAAGGCAATTTTAACCAGAGGAAGGGACACTTTTGTTTTAGCTCAGAGACATGATCAGCTTACTACGTCATCCATCCTATAGCTGTGCCTGCCAAGAGGTGGTACTTTTTCTAATTCACACATAGACACTGTATCGTGTCTATTTTTATAAAGCTATTTTGAATGTAAACCAAGACCCCTAGCTTAGTTGTCTTTCGAGCATCACAGAGTACACAGCTTCTTGGTTTGAGGATCTGATGCTCAACTGTCATCATGCTTTTCTGCTTAACTCTGGTGGTTGTGGATTGAGCTATAAGCAGAAATGGCCCACAAAGTCAAGTTTGAAAGAAGTAACAGAGATAGAAGTATCTGAGTGTACAAAATAAAGAACAGGGAAGGAAGAATTTAAGCTTGACTTTGTCAGTTTTGAGCAACTATTTTTAGCAGTCATCTGTTTATTCAACAAATATTTACTGCTACAAGCTTTCTAAGGACCAGGAGATATACTAGCACTGGGAGTATAGTATGAACAAGACTGTATTCAGAGAGCTTACATTTTTGTGTGTATTTCAGCAGCCAGGAGATGGGGTGAGGAGAGGGTTGGGGCAGGGGAAGACAGGAAATTAAAAGGTAATTTTAGACATGGCAAGTGCTAAGATAAAAATATAAAAGAGTTATTTAAGAGAAAGTAATGCTGACAGGGGAGGCTAGTCAGGGAAGTTCTATCTGAACAGGTAGCATTTGAAGTAAGTCCTGGCTGGAAAAAAGGAACAAGCATTTTAAAAAGGCAAAGGGAAAATAAGTGCAAAGGCCTTGAGGCAGGAATGAGTTTAGTGAGTTCAGATAACAGAAAGAAAGCCAAAATTGCTGGAATGTAGTCAGAAGACAGAAGGGTATTACAGTACATTAGATTGTATTTAGAAAATATTGATTTCCCCTACCCCATCTCCATGGGAGGTGTATATTTTGCTGTCACTTGATTTACATCTTGGTCATATGACTTTTTTTTTTTTTTTTTTTTTTTTTTTTTTGCGGTACGCGGGCCTCTCACTGTTGTGGCCTCTCCCGTTGCGGAGCACAGGCTCCGGACGCGCAGGCTCAGTGGCCATGGCTCATGGGCCCAGCCGCTCCGCAGCACGTGGGATCCTCCCGGACCGGGGCACGAACCCGTGTCCTCTGCATCGGCAGGTGGACTCTCAACTACTGCGCCACCAGGGAAGCCCTATGACTTGCTTTTGACCAATGGTATTTAGCTGACATGACAGAACCAAAGATTTGAAATTTTCTCATGCAGTTGTTCTTGTCCTTTTATACTCGAGCATTTCACCATGCTTAGGATGGCTGCTGGTCTAAGGAGAATGTGAGACATTGAGTAGATCTAGACACAATCTACAGCTTGGAGCTAAGTTCACCCAAGCCCAGCCTAGATCAGTAAGCTCCAGCCAACCTACAGGTGTTGAATGAATGCTTATTATTGTATGTCACTGAAATGTGGTGGATATTATACAGCAGTAACTAACACACTAGTACAAAATAAAATTAGAAAGATACTCAGAGGGCTTGAAAGTCACAGTAAGGAGTTCTTATTTTTGAGAATTTGAGGGTTTTTTAACACAATTTTGGGGCTCTAAAGCAAAATTGATTGTGTTTGTTAAATGAATGAGTTCTGTGTAGCAGAGGGATGTTGACATTAGCTCCCAGAGGTAGAAAGCTATGTGGGGGCAACTATGGGGACAAAAGTGGCAGCCACCATGATCTTGATAAATTACACCTCAATCCAATCAACAGTGCAGAAAACTAGTTCAATTCCAGGCAGATGTTGAAATATAAGGAGAACCAAACTGCTCAAGCAGGACAGATGACACTGTTTTTAGAAGCAAAGCATGGAATAGGTGGAGAGCCAAACAGAGCAAGCACTGTGTCCAGGAAAACAACGAAGTGAAACCCAATACCTGGGAGATGCCTGGAGAGAATAAGGCAGGACATAGATCCCAGGCAGATGATCTAGCAACGTCATGCAGGTGGGGACAGAGGAATCCCAGGTTCCCAGCTAGGCTTCTGGTAGCAGACGGGACCAGACTGGCAGGCTGAACCACACAGAGGTTCAGCATTTGGAAGGGTTAATCCTAAGATTTCTACAGAAGTCCTCAGTTACTTCAGCCATCTTGCCAGGAGCTATAAGAGAAGGTAACTAACTGCACCAAGGGGTGCTTGCAGCATCTTGTTCTGGCGGCAATTCTCTGCCAGCAGCTAGCCTTTACAGCTTTGGGCATTTTTCTTTTCCTTATTTCCAAATATCTTTCAACCCTTTGTCTGCTAAGAGCATCTTGTTTTCTTTGGTGAACTACCTATCTCTTTCCATTGCACACACTCTCAGTTCACCCCAGTTCCAGTGTTAAGAACAAGAATTAGGTACAGCCAATCACAGCCAGAGAAGTTGCTTCAGAGATGAGCACATGACCTACTCTGGATCAACGCATACTCCCTGGAACTTTACCTGGAACGGTGAGGGATGAAACATTCTCTCTGCTGAGGTTGTAACTTGGAGCTGTTGCAAAGCAAATTTGTTACCACTTAGGAAGAAGATACCCAGGAATAAGGTCAACAGAAAGATAAAACAAGATATTTTGGCAATATCATGCGAACACCTGAATCCAGCTGCTCCTAAAGATGATGTTATACCAGGGTTTTCCAGTTACAAAAGCCAACACATTTCCTTCTCTGACTCATGTCTGTTTAAGGTTTTCTGTCATTTACTGCCGAAAGAGTCAGGGAAGTCACTTCAGCTCTCTGAAACCCTCTCTACCTCATCTGTAAACTGATGGCTCCTAAGACTTACTTCAACTTAAAGCAGTCTTCAGACTTCGACAGTGAGGCAGGACAAAACAATTAACACAGCTTGTCCACAGCCTCCGCATCTACCAGAACTCCAAAGACAGTCCTGAAAACACCAGCACATGGTCTATCTCCCCTCCTTTCATTCTCCTTTGAAAGAGGAAGGATTCCTCCTTGCTAGAGAAAGGCTTAGTTAACCTATATGATAAGTAAATGGAGAAAGTAGAAGAGGAAAGTGGGAATGAAAGCAGGGCTGGCCTGGAAATTGAGAGAGTTTCTGTGAAAGACTGTGGGGACACTTACACAAGAATCTGTGCAGAGTGTGGTGGACATAAACAGAAGTCAGAGGCTTCCTACGCGGGTTGCCATGGATCCGCATTTGCCTTTCGAAAAGTGCAAGTCAAGGGTTTGGCTGATTGCCACAAGACTGTGCTTCTTTGACCATTAGTGCTCTCTGAGGCTGAGCCCTAGGGGCGTGAGTTCTGAAGCGTCCCTGTGGACCACCACTCTCCCTTGGAGTCTGTGACCACTACCTCCTCCAGGAGTGTCGCGATGGATCCTGAGCAGTGCTGCAGATGGCACCAGGGAGAAAAGGAAGTCACTCTTACCTAAGCAGCTGCGTCTGTGGAATGCCAGTGAATGAACTGTCAGGAGATTATTCTTAGGTTTCCCAGCTGTCATATGGGCTAAAAAAATCAATTGATGGATGAGTGGTTTAGCCAGCTCTGTGGTTAAGCATTTGTAGTGGCACTTGCCTGGTTGTTCCAGGCATTTTAACAAATAAATTGGATTGAATCCTTGGCAGTTGATCAATGGCTCAGTGCTCAGCCATCACCGTGAATGCAGCACCTGAGATACGACGGTCACCAATGCTTTCGATGCAGGCTCTGCAGGAGCTTCTTCTACTATTGACTCACCTTCACAAAGTTAGTAAGCAGAAAAATTGCATTACTAAGGAATTACATGAAAAGTGCATTGTTAGCAGGTATTTAAAAGTAAAAGTTGTACATTTGTAAAACCTAATTAAGGGACCATCAAGAAGAGATTATTTGCCTTTTCAAGAAATAGTTTGATAAGTCTTCCAAGAGCACATCTCCAATTGCATTATTTTGGTGCTGAAAACCCTCCAGTTATCTACCTTTAGCTATCAATTTCAGTAGAAAGTCTTGTTATTCATGATCCTCTACAATATACAATATAGTCCAAACATATCTTTCTAGTCTGGTACCCTTCTAGACTTGCAGTTCACTTATCTCCTCAAATTGTAGACTAAATTGGGTTTACATATGGATGTGCTTTTTTTTTTCCCCCCCAGAAGGGGGCATGTGGAAAGACCTACAACTTGTGTCAAATTCTAGAAGGAATGAAGAAACCCAGAGAGCTTAAAAACCATTGCTCGTGGCCAGGGGTCTGTGCATCTGGATGGAAAAAAGTAAATCTTCATTTTTACTGATCTCTAACAGAAATTTGGCATCTCTTTTTTTATTAATTAATTTTTATTTTTGGCTGTGTTGGGTCTTCATTTCTGTGCGAGGGCTTTCTCTAGTCACGGCAAGCGGGGGCCACTCTTCATTGCGGTGTGCTGGCCTCTCACTATCGCAGCCTCTCTTGTTGCAGAGCACAGGCTCCAGACGCACAGGCTCAGTAGTTGTGGCTCACGGGCCCAGTTGCTCCACGGCATGTGGGATCTTCCCAGACCAGGGCTCGAACCTGCGTCCCCTGCATTGGCAGGCAAACTCTCAACCACTGCACCACCAGGGAAGCCCTGGCATCTCTTTTGATTGTGAATGTAGGCAAAAAAGCACAGTAAGTGCTTACAGTACCTAAGATTTTGTTATCAGTAGAAATTACAGATCTTTTCCTATCACACTGCCAATATGACAGACATCTCAAAATATCACACATGCTCACGATTACTTCAAAATTATGGTAGTTCTTAGACTTGCCACTAGATCCAGTCATTGAATGCATTAATCCAGAAGCCCAGGTATTTTTATCATATATCCTAACTTTTTAATATTTATTTTGATAACTATTTTTAAACACAATTTTTGGTATTTTTTGATGCAATTAAAAACAGTAATCTGCAAAGGGAATCCATAGACTTGGCCATATTGCCAAAGTACAAGGTACCAAAAAAAGATTAAGAACAACTCGATCTTAACTTATTGTCCCCAGCACTCCATGAGGCCAGAGCAGCTCCTGGTTTGACAAGTGTACCCCAAGCTTTCTGACTACAGCAGTCTTGGTCCATCTGTTTGTGCCACTTAAGACGCCTTCTCCCAGCTGTCACAATCTGTCCAAATCCTGCCCACCTTCAAGGACCACCTCAAGTACCTCTTCATATAGGTGCATTTTTTTTTCAGCCATCAGAGAGATGATTGCTCCATCCTTTGAATCTCTACTGCCATGTGCTTACACCTCGCCTATGTTGTTCTTAAATTAAAAGCTTGGCAACATCGCCAAGCTCTGCATGGTAAAGAGTGTGTATACTTACACTAGCCAGTCTGGGTCTGAATCCTGTCTACGTTCATTTCCTAGGGCTGCCATAAAAGTTACCATAGTCTGGGTGGCTTAAACAATAAAAATGTATCTCCTTGTGGTTCTAGGGGCCAGAAATCTGAGATCAAGCTGTCAGCAGCATTGATTTCTTCTCTCTCCTTGACTTGCAGATGGCCATCTTCTCCCTGTGTCCTCACATGGTCTTCCCTTTCTTACCTGCCTGTGTCCAAACTTCCTCTTTTTATAAGGACACCAGTCATATCAGATTAGGGCCCACCTAATAACCTCATTTTAACTTAACTATCTTTTAAAAGGCCCTATCTCCAACTACGGTCACATTATGAGGTACTAGGGGTCAGGACTTCAACATATGAGCTTTGGAGGGATACAGTTCAGCCCACAGCACTGTCTATACCACAACCCAAGTGTTTTACCTTAGAAAAATTTCTTAACATCTATATTAGCTTTGGTTACCTCACCCATAAAATGAGGACGATAGTGGAATTTACTTCATATAAGTTGTAGGAATTACAACTGTTGCAGAGATGAACTGAGTCATTTCCCACAAAGCACCAGGAACAGTGCCTGGGACGTAAATGTGTCAACAAAGTTATTGATGGTCACATCTGGCACACTTGCTGGAAAGTTCCTAGAAGGCAAACATGGCTTCATATTCATCTCCTTATTCTGTTGTTTCTAGAACACTGCCTCTAACACAGTAAATATATTTTGAATTGAATGCTTAATTAATTTTTTAAAAACTGCTAAGTTGACTCGGGGCTAAAAGAGAGAGATACTGACAAAACATGATAAGCTGCATACAACTCGGAGAAAAACTAGTCCTATTTTTTCTCCTTGCCTTTCAAGAACCAAAGCCCCTTTCAAAACTGCTAATGCTAGTGTGCTCAGCCTAACCATCTATACACTTAACCCCCCAAAATGTCTTCTTTCTATAGGAATCGCAGGGGGTTAGAAGTCTTCAATAAGCCTTGTTTCTGCAATAAGTTTAAACAAGGGATGTTATCCAAATTTTGTAACCTAAGTAAAAGGAAAATTCTCAGATCGCTGGGGATATCTTCATATTGAACCTGGTTCCAATTTTATCTTATTAAACTTAAATGAATAGACTACTTTGGGGATACAGATGATGTTATACTATGTAGAAAATACTCTGAGAACTCAATGTAAAAACCACTTAGTTCAATTGTTTCTACTCTATTTTTTAAAATCTAATACATATATGCCTACAAGGCCAGCCCATGCTTAAAGGAAACTTTGGAAAGACATTTTGTTTTGTGAGAATTTAAGCTGATAGGCTGCTATGGAATTAGCTTTATTTCTGTGAGATTGCCTTATAATTATTAGGACTGGGCTCTACATGGCTGCCTCAAATGAAGCTGAGTTCTGTGAAAATAATTTTCCTAATGTTTGCATGACATAGTTTTATAAAACCAACAAAAACAAAAAGACCTTAAGATGGTTAAATGTATTTTATTTCATATTCTTATTTTAATGGTGCTTTTGGCTCGAAGCCCTTCATTATTACCATTTTCTTTCCCTTTATATTTGATCCCATTTTCCCCTACCATAAAATGCTCCGAACATGATAGGATTTAGAATTGAGCTGGTCTCTGGTGCAATAACATCCGTGACTCCTCTCTCTGTGAGCAGGGAGGGGTCAGGCAGAATGGAAGGAAAGGAATCTCTTCTCTCTCTGTGGGAATGAGCTCTGGGAATGCCCTTTAAAAGAAGAATCCTTTCTGGATGATTTTTCTAGAATACCTCCTCCTCCCCATCCATGATCCTACTTTTTCAACTCTCTAAAGACACTTTGTTTGTAAAATGCTAAATAAAGTACTATTGGGACATTTCTCTTTCAATTCTAGCATGTAATTTTAGCAAGACTGAGAAAACCAGGAAGTCTATATAGAAATCTGAGTGAAACTCAACAGAAACTCCTAGAGGTGAAGCCAGGGGCTGAGCTGCTAGGCAGCAGACCCCTGGGCAGGCACCTCCAGATCTCACAGGACCCTCCTGACAGCATTAAGCTGAACTGCTGAATCCATTTTCCTAGTCGTCTTTGCATCATCTCCAAGATCAGGTTACAAGAAGACTGGCTTCCCTACTGGATGTACTCTCTCTTGTTCTTTCATGGATGGCTCACCCAGTACTAGACCAGTTGCCATGTCATGAGGAGGCCCTGTGGAGTCTTTTCCTGCCTTTAGACTTGAACTAAAACATTGACTGTTCTTGGGTCAGCCTGCCAGCTTCACTTGGTGAAGTCCCAAAGATTACAACCAAACAACCATGTGAGAGTTCTTAGAAGCACTTAGAGTGGATTGTTCAGAGGTCTCCAGCAAAAGAGAACCAATAGAGAGAGAGAGAGAGAGAGAGAGAGAGAGAGAGAGAGAGAGAGTGTGTGTGTGTGTGTGTGTGTGTGTGTGTGTGTGTGTAGAGAGAGAGAGAGATTTATTGAACAAATCAGCTCATGTGTTTATGGAGGCTGAGAAGTCCCAAAATCTGCCATCAGCAAGCTGGAGACCCAGAGGAATGGATCCTGTACTTCCAGTCCTGAGAACCAGGAGAACAAATGATGTTAAGTTCTAGTCCAAAAGCTAATAGGCTGACCCAAGAAAAGCCAATATTTTAGTTCAAGTCTAAAGTCAGGAAAAGACTGCTGTAGCAGCTCAAGGCAATCAGGCAGAAGGAGTCCCCCTCACTCATGGGAGGGTCAGCCTTTTCAGGACTTCAACTGTTTGGATGAGGCCCACCCACATTAGACTTTAATCACATTCAAAAACACCCTCAGAGGCACACCCAGAATAATGATTGACCAAGTATCTGCCCAGTCAAGTTGACACATAAAATTAACCACCCCACTGATTGCTGCAACACTTCTGGGTGACAACAGTCATGGTCAAGAGATTGACAGTAACCTCCCGCAAGACCTAGACAGACCTGCCACTAAAAAAATGACTTTTTAAAATTTTATGTATGTCTCAAATGTTGAATGGGACTGGAACTAAAAGATTATCCATTGTTCATCTAATATTCAAATTTAGCTGGGCATCCTGTACTTTTATGTGCTAAATCTAGCAACCCTAGACCTTGACTGAGAGGCACAAGCCAGCTACTCTCTACTAGCATTTCCTGACCCCTAGAAACTGTGAGATAACAAATGCTTGCTGTTTGCATGCACTATCTTTTGCAGTAATTTGGTATGCAGTGATGATAACTGATACAAAGGGGCATTTGTAACAGAAGTAACAGCACACAAGGCAGCGGTAAAGTCACACAAGTGCTGGTTGTGGTACCAGCAGAGCCAAATGTGGGTCCAAGTCATCTTTTTTTCATGTTCTGGATTTGGTTGAAAAATTACCCATTCACAGGAAGTGCTGTGTATGATTGGGGTATGAGCTGTACCAAGAATTCCTGGGGTCCCCCAAATGCCTGGGAGGTAAGAAACATCCTCAGGTCTAGACGTAGTACAGAGGACAGTTTCTCAAATTTTAACATTCATTTGAATCTCCTGGTAATCTTGCCAAAATGCAAGTTCTGATTTAGTAGATTTAAGATGGGGTAACTGTGGGGTCCTGGAAACAATCCCCCTCAGATACCCAGGGATGACCATATATGCTTTCCTCAGCTGCTGACCTGGCAATCAGACATTTGAATACAGAAAACTGTATCTGGACTGGCGAGTTGGATGTGAAGCAAGGTACCAAGAGTTAGGGATAAGTGTAAGAGAAGAGAAAATTATTAACCCAAATGCTCTTAACTTTGAGAGGGAGGCAGGCAGCCACAGCCTGAATGGGCAGACTTGACACTGTCACAATCACATAGCATAGCTTTTGGTCAATGATGCAGCAGGGCCAAAATATCCTCTATGTCCTAAATTCTGCTGCAGTTGCCATGGCAACACTCTCCTGCATTTAGCCTAGGAAAAGATGACAGTGAGATGCAGAGTGTGTTTTTATTTCTTGGAAACTAATGAAGGCTAGGGCCCGAGGGGAGCATACCTCTGGTCCTTCCACAGGCAGGAATCACATAGAAAAGTTGTTTGCAATCTTAGAAAGGCAGAGTTAGTTACTCTCTCACTGAAAAATAAACCAGATATGGATTTGACTTTTTCATTCTGGGGGGGCAGGGAATGTTAGTTTAAGAGGCAAGGCAAGATTTCATAACGTTTAGAGAGCTAGGTATTTCTGGAAGCATTACAGAGGAGGCTCAGGCAGGTGGTCCAATCAACGCCCAGCACGTGCCTCATCTTGAGAAGGTCCCTCTCTGCCCCACTGGGCACTCTCCTGGGTCTCAGTAAGAGTGTGGAAAGTAGGGTAAGTGTGTAAGCCTGGAGCCCTGGGGGTGGTGAGGGACCCTTTCTACAAGGGATCCCTTATCTCAGGTTCAAGTTGCCATGATGGATGCAACAGAGATCTCCTCACCCACTTGCCTCAGCCAGGCACTAGCCGTCTGACCTTGGGAAGGTCACTCACTTCTTTTTGCATCAATTCCCACATTTATTCTCCCCCCCCCATGATTAATGGCCCCCATTTGTTAAGTGGGGATATTAATGACTACATACAGCATTCTTTCGGTGAAGATGAAAGCAGATGCTCCACAAAAACATCTAGCATAGTTCCTGGGATGCAGTGGGAATCAGGAAATAATAGTTTCCTTTTTTTGCTTCCCTGGAGAGGGTCCTGGGGCTCAGCCAGCTTTTCTTGCCCCTGAGAAGCTGCCGCCATCCACTGAGTCTTCTCAGGTTCTTCTTCCGAGTTGGAGTACAGTTCCCTCAGACCCCAGATAAGCTCCCAGGACTACTATTTCAGGGATTTTCTAATAATCACAATAAGGGGACAGATAAAGACTTTCAAAATAGGAAATGTTAAGGCATTTTGACCTGAATTACAAAGCTGGCTCCTGAGTCCTAACTCCCCTTTGAAAGGGCAAAGAAAACATCGTTGTACCTTCACCCCGCGGGCAGACTCACCACAAATACCCCCTCACTCACTCCCTTCATGACCTACTGCACCCAAGACAGGTCTGGACTGAAGGCACAAACAAGGTAGAAACAGTAGGTGTCACTGGCCCCCGATGTGCAATGTTTCATCCTAGACCTTCATCTTTTTTCAGGGATCTATCTATGGGATTCAGGGCTCCAATCATTTATCACTTCCTGCCTCTGTACCCTTGCTGTGGCCCCATTACAGATAAAGTGTACATCTCTGCCCCTTGACGTCGGACTCAGACATGTGACTTGCTCTGGCCAAGGGCACGTGGACAGAAGTGACGATGTACCAGTTTCAAGCCTCTGCTGTCACCATGAGAAGAATACAGCCCGGCCAGCTCTCTGGTCCCAGGAGGAGGATGAGAAATAGAGCAGAGCTGCTCCAGCTCCTTCCCAGACCTGAAGAGCAGAGCCAGCCAGCAGAGCCCAGCTGGGATGAACAGACCCCTCACCAACCCACAGATGGGGGGGCCAGCCCAGTGCAGGTGAGGGAGCTGCCCACAAGCCTAGGCTAGACCCATGGACCCCAGCTGACCCCAGTTGCAAGAGGGATAATAAAAGACTGTTGTCTTATGTCACTGAGTTTGTCTTGCCCCAGTAATTACCTGATCTTTTGCCTCATTCAAGAGTGGTTGCTTTGGGCCATTTCCTCACAAAAGGGAAGAACACTCTGATAATAAAAGCTTAAGCTAGGCTTTAGACAGTAGCTTCGCCACTCCGGGGTGGGTGGACTCTAATTTCACGTATATGTTTATATAATGTTGTGATTGATATAATATTTTGGCAAGGTTTATTATATTTATTATAAATTGTGGAATTATTTCACTCTTTGTAGCAGAGTTACATTTAGGTACGTAAGTTATGGCCTTCTCATAATTAAAAATAAACATCTTAATGTTTATTTAAGGTTCAGGTTTGTTTTTGAATAACTAATGAAACGTGTATGTTGAAAGAGTACCACCTGCATTGTCAAATCACAGGTGACTGTTTTCCCACTGGCGGATTAAACTTGCTCCATGGCTAGCTCTTCCCCTGCCCTAGAACTAATCTCCAGTAGGGCACAGAGGTTTATCTGCCCATCCCCAGGTAATAAAACCACTGTCGTTCAGTTCAATCTCTAAATTTATCTCATTTCAGTATTTAGTGTGTCCATTAATAATCAGACTCTAAATTTCATTTATAAGCTGTTTCCCTCTTTGCCAGTCCAGACCTGCTTCAGGCAGGAACCTCCTGGAGAGGAAGAGAGCTGTGATTAGCTTCTTTAATTTCCTCACTTTCAGTTTCTCCTGAACTTCCACCCACCGAGCTTCCTCTACCCTTTTGGGGACTAGCCGCCAGGTGGTGGGGGGAAGAGAATGGGGGAGGTAAAGAGCAGAAAACATTTATTTCACTGACATTGATCTTGCAGTGGTGTTTTCTGGCTGTGGGAGAGGTCTTATCAGGGTAAGCTTAGCTGGAGTTTTGGGGGGTACACTTCCATGGGGCCCCCAACCTGCGGGTCCCTGGCACAGTGCTATCACATCTTCCTTACTCTGCTCAGCACATCCATGCTCTCTCTCGCTGTGCAGGTCCCCGCACCTCACTGCAACCTTCCTTTGGCTCTGCAATACAGACCACATCAGCCAGCCCAAATCCCTTTAGATTCTCTAATGAGGGTCAGACACCATCCCCCAGACTTTAGGGGTCACATATCAAGGGCTCCAGCGGCCTCTTAGGTTGCTTCCATGTCTTAGCTATTGTAAGCAGTGCTGCAGTGAATATTGGGGTGATTTTAATTTTTCATTTTTTGTTCTTTAGTATTTTTACATATTATCCAATAAAAAATCTACACGTTTATCAGATAATTAAAATATGTAAATTGTTATGAAAATAGGATAATTCAGGAGAGAGAGAATCTTTCACTGAGAAGCTGCACCTACATACCAGATTCCAGGTGTGTTTTATGCAGACTGTCAGCCCTGCTGCCAGAGCTGGGTGCTCACACACACACCAGAGGAAGTGAGACCCGCAAGGCAAGAGGGCCTCTTACTCTAAGGGAGGGAGAAGTGGGGAAAAGGTTTTCCTACCACTTTTTTTGCTGCTTGCCTGAGTAGTACAGCAGAAGGGAAGTCTGAGGAAGGAAAGATTCCACATCTTTGAACCCCTGCTTATGCCATTTTTTATATATGTTATATATTATACTAGGCTATCATTTATAATAACACAGCAGTGCAGTTTTTATTGAAGTAGAGTTGATTTACAATGTTGTGTTAGTTTCTGGTGTACAGCAAAGTGATTCAGTTATACATATATATTTTTTTCATATTCTTTTCCATTATGGTTTATTACAGGATATTGAAAATAGCTCCCTGTGCTATACAGGACCTTACTGTTTATCTATTTTATATTTAGTAGTGTGTATCTGCTAACCCTAAACTTCTAATTTATCCCTCCTACCCTTTGCCCTTTGGTAACCATAAGTTTGTTTTCTATGTCTGTGAGTCTGTTTCTATTTCGTAAATAATTTCATTTGTGTCATATTTTAGATTCCACATATAAGTGATATCATATGGTATCTGTCCTTTTCTTTCTGACTTACTTCACTTAGTATGATAATCTCTACATCCATCCATGTTGCTGCAAATGGCATTATTTCATTCTTTTTTATGGCTGACTAGTATTCCATTTTGTATACATACCACATCTTCTTTATCTATTCATCTGCTGATGGACACTTAGGTTATTTCCATGTCTTGGCTATTGTAAATAGGGCTGCTATTAACGTTGTGGTGCGTGTATCTTTTTGAGTTAGAACTTTCTCTGGATATATGCCCAGGAGTGGGATTGCTGGATCACAGGACAACTCTATTTTTAGTTTTTAAAGCAGAGTAGTGCAATTTTGAGGGGCACTGGGATGTCATAGAAAGAGTGGTTGTCTAACATACAGGAGTGGTGGATCCTGGTCACAACTCTGCCATTAAATTTGTTGGACCTCAGGCAATTTCATTTCAAGTCAATAAACATTTATCAAGCATTTATTATATGTCAGGCACACAGCTCAACACTAACACACAACATTGAATATAATACTATTCCTACATTTGAATAACCCAAAGCCTAGCCAGGGAGATAAGCAAACAAATAAAGGGTATCAAACAATTTGGTACCCATTAGAGGGATGAATAAAATACTATCAGATCACACTGGCAGGGGAAGCTGTATCATCTATCAAGGTAGACAGGGTTTGAGCATTAGAAAGAATATAACTTTTGAGGTGGGCCTCTAAAGATAAGGCAGAAAAGGGCACATCAGGCAAAGTCATTTTGCCTCTCTGGGTCTCAGTTTCTTCACATTGAAATGAGGGCTCGACTAGAAAAATCCCCAGCCTCTGCATTGCTCAGGGTGGATTGACTGCCTGCCATTCTGACAAAAGCCCCAGCCTTGGTCATATGGCTGATGCAACCCTGAACTCCTAATCAGTCTGTGCGCAAGAGAGGTATTGAGTTGCTGAAATAGTTTCCCTACACTGGGTATTTGAATTAAAGCAATCACTTGTGTTAGAAAATGTACCCAAAGTGGGAAACAAGGCCAAGAGGATGACTGCAAACTCAATGCCATACTGAAACCTTGTTCCTCTGGCCCAGTACGGGTTATTTAATTCTCTAGGAGAATGTACCTCTGTTGACATTTCTATTTACTATTGACTAGAGCCCAGACACTGTGAAGTTATGTGTTAAGGTGTAGATTTTTGTCTGGTAGAAATGCAAATTACTTCTGTTCAATAGAAGAGATGCTCCAAAGGTTACCATTGTATTGTCCTGTAGGATATTCACCAGATTCATCTCTCACTTACACACACACACACACACACACACACACACACAGCACATGTACACATGCACATTTCTGTGTGTGTCCTCCCTACTGGACTACGTAAACTCTAGTTTCTTAAATGTTCTTCACAGCTTTATCATCTTACTGGTTCCCTTAGTAAAGACAATATATTTTGACACTTGTTCATTCTATATTTGAATAAGTCATGGCTTTAAATTTTTTTAAATGATGCTTTGGCATATGAAAAAAAGATTTTCTCCATTTTCTAACTGAGAATCAATTGCAGAGATTTTGCTGTTTCCAATATTTGCTGCAGTGGGCTGTTTTTTTTAATGTGGACTTTTTTAGTTGCCTGCACTTACTTCTTCCTGAACCAACAGAGCACGTAGGGTTTATTCTTGTAACATCTAACCTTGTGACAGTGATCAAGGTGAGTCAGCAGCCCATGCATACATACATGTGCATGCACACGCACATATACGCGTGCGTGCACACACATACACACAGGCTAGTTTGTTGATTTACTGGATATTTATTAAAAGAAAGGGAGATTCCTGAGACATCTTTATTCCTAAAAAGATTCTCACACTTGGAGGTTATAAATTTTGACATACAACATTCAGATTGCTTTCAAATGGCAGCATTAATCGTATAGTGTCTTATGTTTCAAATAAAGATTCCCTCTTGCGAGAGCACCAGAATAACAACTAACTGCTGAACAATCATCGACAGGAAGACACTGGACACCAAAAAAGATACCCTATTTCCAAAGACAAAGGAGAAGCCGCAATGAGATGGTAGGAGGGGCACAATCACAATAAACTCAAATCCCATAACCACTAGGTGGGTGACTCACAAACTGGAGAACAATTATACCACAGAGGTCCATTCACTGGAGTGACAGTTCTGAGCCCTACGTCAGGCTTCCCAACCAGGTGGTCCAGCAATGGGAGGAGGAATTCCCAGAGAATCAGACTTTGAAGGATGGCAGAATTTGAATGCAGGACTTTGATAGGTCTGTGGAAAACAGAGACTGCACTCTTGGAGGGCACACACAAAGTAGTGCATGCATCAGAACCTGGGGGAAGGAGCAGTGAGACTGAACCAGACCTACGTGATAGTGTTAGAGGGTCTCCTGAAGAGGCTGGGGGGTGGCTGTGGCTCACTGTGGGGACAAGGACACTGGCAGCAGAAGTTCTTGGAAGTACTCCTTGGTGTAAGCCCTCCCAGAGTCTGCCTTTAGCCCCACCAAAAGGCCTGCAGGCTCCAGTGCTGGGTCACCTCAGGCCAAACAGCCAACTGGGAGGGAACTCAGCCCCACCCATCAGCAGACAAGTGGATTAAAGCTTTACTGAGCTCTGCCCACCAGAACAACACCCAGCTCTACCCACCACCAGTCCCTCCCATCTGGAAGCTTGCACAAGCCTCTTAGACAGCCTCATCCACCAGTGGTCAGAAAGCAGAAGCAAGAAGAACTAGAATCCTGCAGGCTGTGGAATGAAAACCACATTCATAGAAAGACAGACAAAATGAAAAGGCAGAAGACTATGTACCAGGTGAATGAACAAGGCAAAACCCGTAAAAAACAACTAAATGAAGTGGAGATAGGCAATCTTCCAGAAAAAGAATTCAGAATAATTAGAGTGAAGATGATCCAGGACCTCGGAAAAAGAATGGAGGCAAAGATCAAGAAGATGCAAGAAATGTTTAACGAAGACCTAGAAGAATTAAAGAACAAACAACCAGAGATGAACAATTCAATAACTGAAATGAAAAATACACTAGAAGGAATCAATAGCAGAATAACTGAGGCAGAAGAACAGATAAGTGACCTGGAAGACAGAATGGTTGGAATTCACTGCCGCAAAACAGAATAAAGAAAAAAGAATGAAAAGAAATGAAGACAGCCTAAGAGACCTCTGGGACAACATTAAATACACCAACATTTACATTATAGGGGTCCCAGAAGGAGAAGAGAGAAAGAAAGGACCCGAGAAAATATTTGAAGAGATTAGAGTTGAAAACGTCCCTAACATGGGAAAGGAAATAGCCACCCAAGTCCAGGAAGCCCAGAGAGTCCCAGGCAGGAGAAAACCAAGTAGAAACCCGCCAAGACACATAATAATCAAGTTGACAAAAACTAAAGACAAAGCAAAATTATTAAAAGCAACAAGGGAAAAATGACAAATAACATAAAAGGGAACTCCTATCAGGTTACAAGCTGATTTATCAGCAGAAACTCTACAAGCCAGAAGGGAATGGCATGATATATTTAAAGTGATGAAAGGGAAGAACCTACAACCAAGATTACTGTACCCAGCGAGGATCTCATTCAGACTCAACAGAGAAATCAAAAGCCTTACAGACAAGCAAAAGCTAAGAGAATTCAGCACAATGAAACAAGCTCTACAACAAATGCTAAACGAACTTCTTTAAGTGGGAAACACAAAAGAAGAAAAGGACCTTCAAAAACAAATCCAAAACAATTAAGAAAATGGTAATAGGAAACATACATATCAATAATTACCTTAAATGTGAATGGATTAAATACTTCAATCAAAAGACACATGCTCACTGGAATAAAAAAGATATTCCATGCAAATGGAAATCAAAGAAAGCTGAAGTAGCAATACTCACATCAGATAAAATTGACTTTAAAATAAAGAATGTTACAAGAGATAAGACAGGACACTACACAACAATCAAGGGATCAATCCAAGAAGATATAAAAGTTATAAATATATATGCATGCAACATAGGAGCACCCTAATATATAAGGCAAATGCTATCAGCTATAAAAGAGGAAATCAGCAGTAACACAATAGTGGGGGACTTTAACACCTTACTTACACCAATGGACACACTGTCCAGACAGAAAATTTAAATGACACAATAGACCAGATAGATTTAATTGATATTTATAGGGCATTCCATCCAAAACCAGCAAATTACACCTCCTTCTCAACTGCACATGGAATATTCTCTAGGATAGGTCACATCTTAGGTCATATATCAAGCCTCAGTAAATTTAAGAAAATTAAAATCATATCAAGCATCTTTTCTGAGCACAGTGCTATGAGATTACAAATAAATTACAGGGAAAGAAACATAAAAAACACAAATATATGGAGGCTAAACAATACATTACTAAATAACCAAGAGATCACTGAATAAATCAAAGAGGAAATCAAAAAATACCTAGAAACAAATGAAATTGAAAACACGATGACCCAAAACCTATGGGATACAGCAAAAGCAGTTCTAAGAGGGAAGTTTATAGCAATACGATCCTACCTCAAGAAACAAGAAAAATCTCAAATAAAAAATCTAAACAGGGGCTTCCTCATAGCACAGTGGTTGAGAGTCCGCCTACCAATGCAGGGAACACGGGTTCGTGCCGCGGTCCAGGAAGATCCTACATGCCACGGAGCGGGTAGGCCCATAAGCCATGGCCACTGATCCTGTGCGTCTGGAGCCTGTGCTCCGCAATGGGAGAGGCCACAACAGTGAGAGGCCCGTGTACCGCAAAAGAAAAAAAAAAATCTAACCTTACACCTAAAGGAACTAGACAAAGAAGTACAAACAAAATCCAAAGTTAGTAAAAGGAAAGAAATCATAAAGATCAGAGCAGAAATAAATGAAATAGAAACAAAGAAAATAATAGCAAAGATGAATAAAAATAAAAGCTGGTTCTTTGAGAAGATAAACAAAATTGATAAATCTTTAGGCAGACTCATCAAGAAAAAGAGGGAGAGGACTCAAATCGCTAAAATTAGAAATGAAAAAGGAGAAGTTACAACAGACACCACAAAAATACAAAGTATCATAAGAGACTACTACAAGCAACTCTATGCCAATAAAATGGACAACCTGGAAGAAATGGACAAATTCTTAGAAAGGTATAACCTTCCAAGACTGAACCAGGAAGAAATAGAAAATGTGAACTGACCAATCACAAATACAGATATTGAAACTGTGATTAAAATTTTCCAAGAAACACCAACCCAGGACTAGATGGCTTCACCAGTGAATTCTATCAAACATTTAGAGAAGAGCTAACACCATCCTTCTCAAACTCTTCCAAAAAATTTCAGAGGGAGGAACATTCCCAAACTCATTGTACAAGGCCACCATCACCCTGATATGAAAACCAGACAAAGATACTACAAAAAAAGAAAATTACAGACCAATAGCACTGATGAATATAGATGCAAAAGTTCTCAACAAAATACTAACAAACAGAATCTAACAACACATTAAAAGGATCATTCACCATGATCAGGTGGGATTTATCCCAGGGATGCAAGGATTCCTCAATATACACAAATCAATCAATGTGATACAGCATATTAACAAATTGAAGAATAAAAACAATATGAGCATCTCAATAGATGCAGAAAAAGCTTTTGAAAAAATTTAACACCCAGTTATGATAAAAACTCTTCAGAAAATCAGCATAGAGGGAACTTACCTGAACATAATAAAGGCCATATATGACAAACCCACAACAAACATCATGCTCAAAAGTGAAAAACTGAAAGCATTTCCTCTAAGATCAGGAACAAGACAAGGATATCCACTCTCACCACAATTATTCAACATAGTTTTGGAAGTCCTAGCCACAACAATCAGAGAAGAAAAAGAAATAAAAACAACAAAATTGGAAAAAAAGACGTAAAACTGTCACTGCTTGCAGATGACATGGCACTATACATAGAGAATCCTAAAGATGCCACCAGAAAACTACTAGAGCTTATCAATGTTTTGGTAAAGTTGCAGGGTACAAAATTAATGCGCAGAAATCTCTTGCATTCCTATACAATAACAACAAAAGATCAGAAAGAGAAATTAAGGAAACAATCCCATTCACCATTGCAACAAAAAGAATAAAATACCTAGGAATAAACCTACCTAAGTTTTCTGTACTCAGAAAACTATGAGACACGGATTAAAGAAATCAATGATGACAAAAACAGATGGAGAGATATACCATGTTCTTGGATTGGAAGAATCAATATTGTGAAAATGATTATACTACCCAAAGCAATCTACAGATTCAATGCAATCCCTATCAAATTACCAATGGCATTTTTCACAGAACTAGAACAAGAAATTTTACAGTTTGTATGGAAACACAAAAGACCTCAAATAGCTAAAGCAATCTTGAGGGGAAAAAAAATGGAGCTGGAAGAATCAGGCTCCCTGACTTCAGACTATACTACAAAGCTACAGTAATCAAGACAGTATGGTACAGGCATAGAAACAGAAATATAGATCAATGGAACAGGATAGAAAGCCCAGAGATAAACCCATGCACCTATGGTCAACTAATCTATGATGAAAGAGGGAAGGATAAACAATGGAGAAAAGACAGCCTCTTCAATAAGTGGTGCTGGGAAAACTGGACAGCTACATGTAAAAGAATGAAATTAGAATACTCCCTTATACCATACACAAAAATAAACTCAAAATGAATTAAAGACCTAAATGTAAGGCCAGACACTATAAAACTCTTAGAGGAAAACATAGGCAGAGCACTCTATGACATAAATCACAGCAAGACCTTTTTTGACCCACCTCCTAGAGTAATGGATAGAAACAAATGGGACCTAATAAAACTTGAAAGCTTTTGCAGAGCAAAGGAAACTATGAACAAGACGAAAAGACAACCTTCAGAATGGGAGAAAATATTTGCAAATGAATCAACGGACAAAGGATTAATCTCCAAAATATATAAACAGCTCATGCAACTCAATATTCAAAAAACAAACAACCCAATCAAAAAATGGGCAGAAGACCTAAATAGACATTTCTCCAAATAAGATATACAGATGGCCAAGAGGCACATGAAAAGCTGCTCAACATCACTAATTATTAGAGAAATGCAAATCAAACTACAATGAGGTATCATCTCACACTGGTTAGAATGGGCATCATCAGAAAATCTACCAACAATAAATGCTGGAGAGGGTGTGGAGAACAGGGAACCCTCTTGCACTTTGGTGTGAATGTAAATTGGTGTGACCATATTGAGAACAGTAAGGAGGTTCCTTAAAAAACTAAAAATAGAATTACCATATGACCCAGCAATCGCACTCCTGGTCATATACCCAGACAAAACTATAATTCAAAAAGACACAGCACCCCAATGTTCATTGCAACACTATTTACAATAGCCAGTCACGGAAGCCACCTAAACGCCCATCAACAGAGAAATGGATAAAGGAGATGTGGTATATATATATACAATGGGATATTACTCGGCCGTAAAAAGAACAAAATTGCATCATTTGTAGAGAGTGGATGGACCTAAAGACTGTCATACAGAGTGAAGTAAGTCAGAAAGAGAAAAACAAATATCATATATTAACGCATATATGTGGAATCTAGAAAAATGGTACAGAGGAACCGGTTTTCAAGGCAGAAATAGACACAGAAGTAGAGCTCAAACGTAGGGACACCAAGGGGGAAAGCGTGAGAGGGGGGTGGTGGGATGAATTGGGAGATTGGGATTTGCATATATGCACTAATATGTATAAAATAGATAACTAATAAGAACCTGGTGTATAAATAATAAATAAAGTAAAATCAAAAAAAAAAGAAAACCTTTCATGTTTGTTATCTTACTTATTCCTTAAAGCATTCCTGTATGAAATCAGGAAGTATGCTGCTACCAGCTTTGTTTTTCTTATTCAGAGATGTGCATTATATTATAAAAAGAGAGCAATAAACCCAAAGGCATACCCTTTATGGGATTTTAACATAAGTAGAAAGTATGAATAATAAAAATAATAGAGAGAAGACAGAGTTAAAGAAAGACTGCCTGACTTCCCTTGTGGTGCAGTGGTTAAGAATCCGCCTGCCAATGCAGGGGACATGGGTTCGGGCCCTGGTCCGGGAAGATCCCACATGCTGTGGAGCAACCAAGCCCATGCACCACAACTACTGAGCCTGTGCTCTAGAGCCTGTGAGCCACAAATACTGAGCCCACGTGCCACAACTACTGAAGCCCACATGCCTAGATCCTGTGCTCTGCAACAAGAGAGACCAACACAATGAGAAGCCCACGCACCAAAATGAAGAGTAGCCCTCAGTCACCGCAACTAGAGAAAGTCCACACACAGCAACGAAGACCCAACGCAGCCAAAAATAAATAAATTAATTAATTTTTAAAATGTTTTTTTAAAAAAGAAAGACTGCAGAGGAAAGACAGACAAGGGAAGTTTAGAGTAGAATCAACCAATGGTCTTAGGCCTTAGGTCTTAGGTCTTACGTCTTAGACTAAGAATTCTTAGAAAATAGCAAATGAGCAAGAACTAGATCGCTGCCTGCTTTGACAGAGTGGAGTTAATTATTCTGGGAAAGCATTGTAAATCAGGAAGGAAATCAGAGTTATTAATTAATTCATTCACAAAAATGTATTGAGCAGCTTCTAGCACCAGGATCTGTGTTAAAAATACTAATACAAAACTTTTGATATTTTGGAATTTGTATTTATTTTGATTTTGAATATAGATAGATTAGATAGACAAATAGATGAATGAATGATTCTTGACATAATGGTTAATACTTACAATCTAGTATGAGATGATATGAATGAAGTAATCATAGAAATACTTACAAAATCATAATTAGGTGAAGGAGGGGGCGGGTGGATAAGACCATGCAATGGGGGGACCTGATCTGGTTTTGGGGGGCAAGGAAGCTACACGTGGTTGACCTGGGACCTGAAGGGTTCATAGGATTGTGGCAAAGATGGAGAAAGAAATTATAGGCAGAGACAAGAACATGTGCAAAGGCTGGGAGGAAATAAGTTGGGTGTGAGGGCCTGAAAAAGCCAGTGTGGCTAAAGATCAGGGGGAAAGGAGTGAGGGGTGAGTTGAGGTTAGAGCAGGAGGTAAGCGCACCATGGTGCAAGCCCTTAGAGGCTTTCTTCCAAAGATTTGTTGTTTAATCTAAAAGTGATAGGAAGCCACCAAAGTGCTTTAAATGGAGAGGGCAGGGGAGATGTCCACAGAGTACTATTTGATACACGTGGTCCTTCTGGCTGAGGTGCAGGGAACAGATTCGAGGTGGAATGTGAGGGAGACCATAGCAGGCTGCTGCAGAAGTCCACACAAGAGGTGATGTGGCTTGGGCTAGGACAGTGATGGCAATGGAACAAAGAGATAAGTGTATCTGAGAGATATTTCGAGGGTAGAATCAGTTAATCTTTCCATTGGCTATTGGAGGTGAAGTTTAGTGAGGTATCAAAGACAACACTTAACTTTTGGTCTTGCACTGACAAATGGATGTTGGTTCCATTCACCAAGAAGAGATATACTTGAAAATAAGGATATCAATTTTCCTCATATCAATAAGGAAAATAGATGATTATCAATTATAGACATCTTGAGTTAGGAGATTAAACCAAGAGAAAAGTATTGGTCAACTCAAAAGTAAGTCCAGGGACTTCCCTGGCAGTCCAGTGGTTAAGACTTCGCCTTCCAATGCAGGGGGTGCGGGTTCAATCCCTAGTCAGGGAGCTGGGATCGTACCTGCCTCATGGCCAAAAAACCAAAACTTAAAACAGAAGCAATATTGTAACAAATTCAATAAAGACTTTAAAAAATGGTTCGCATCAAAAAAAATCTTAAAAAAAAAGTAAGTCCACTGGGCTAATTTGAAAAAATTACTCTTAGATAAATCAGTTCTTGGTACTCCCAATGGCCAGGCAGTTTGATTGTTTTTCCAAATACACATTCATGCACCAACTTCCAGTTTCCGTTGTGACATGCCATGACATCTTCTGCCTCCAATTTCTCACTTTTCCTTCCTGAGACTGCATTATACATTGTATAATGAGAATAATATTAACAGGTTAAACTAGCTATTGGAGCTACAATTCAGTTGTCTGGACATTGTTTCTCAACTTCTCAAGTTTCGAGATATATTTGAGAGATGTAGCATACATCCCCATTCTAGTGAGAAGACTACAGGTGTTCCAAAATTACAGATGATGCAAAGGTAGGCAGACCAAACATTGTATAGGGAAACAGAAAAAGTAATACCATATTAGATAAAAATACACAAGCAGTTCTTTTAAAAATCACATTTTCCTATAAAATAAAGGGGAAAAGAAATAAAACAAAAATCCTCAATCTAGTATCTCTGATTATTAACTTGTGGGATGGAAGATAAATCTGCATATTAGAGGACATAATTGTCAGCATTTCTCAACATTGGAAACAAGGAGCAAGATTGGGGTAATAAAGGCTGGAGAAGAAACAGATGGAAAACAACTATCTTTGAGGCCAAATTTAAAGGCAAATTTAATCATTAATTGCCCAGATCTGCTTTTCCATCATCCCATTTCTCCCTTTCCATTCAGTGCTTTTAGTCACATTGGGAATCTGTGTTACATAATGTAGTTAATTCATACTTCTTGGGAATTTTTTTAAATAGTAGCATATATCGTCTATCAATGAAGAATTCAGCAAAGTCTTGTGGGATCACTCATGAAGTTAGTGGGTGACAGCGTTTATGAGGACGTGGATAATAGAATTTAAGTACACTCCCCTCTGTGCTTACCCCACATGTTAATATCAAGGGGACAAAACCAACTACAACCCCCCTGGGAAGCATGCCATACAATCTAACTGCTGAAAACTTAGAGTTTTCTAATATCTCTCAAGCTAACAACATTCTCTGATCAAACTAACCTAAGTTGCCATGAAGCCTCTCACCTTTACCCTCTAATTAATTAATTTTGGGAGCTAATGAAATACATGAATTCAGGGGAATTAGGCTAAGGAAAGGATATTTATTAATAAACAATTGATATCCGACTTTTAACAATTATTTTCCCAAGAACTGAGTGACATTTAATTAAATACAGTAACATAAAATAGATAACTGCTTTTTCTGATACCTTTGTTGAATAAGTCAATATTGCTATTTTAATTTTCCAGATGAAAGAAGAACAGAAAAGTAACTAACTCTGCTCACTCAGTGAATCAAGACATTATTGTCAGGGTTGTATTCTGACCTCATGCATAAGGCCTCAGTCTGTTCTGAGGTGCAACAAATATGATCAAAGTCTTCTTTTGCCTTTCCAGGCAGAAAAATATTCCATGTTTGTTTTCCCCTAAAATTTAGAAAACATCTCATTTGAAACACTTGTCACATTGCATTTTAATTAGTTATTTGCATTATCAATCGCACCCGTTTGGCGTTTCCCAAATTTATATCTAATAATTTAGAAAAAGTGAATAAAAAGTACAATGATCAAATAAATTTGGAGAAAATATGGGTTAAGTCTATTTAAAGACTACTGCAAGATTTCTCAGAGGCTTAAAAATGTAATGATGCATTGTGAATCCAAAGAGTGAGATACACTATTTCTCATTTTTTGACCCTAAGCCTTTTTTACTCGGAACACTCATGAACCTGTCCAGAGTGTTGCTCAGAGAACCCCATTTGGGAACTGATGCACTAGACCTTGAGTCCATCCTATTCACTGTGTATTCCCAGCACCTAGCATGGTGCCTGGCACATAGTGGGTGCTCTCTATGTCAGCAGTTTCCCAATTTCTATTTTCAGCTAAAGTCTTTCTTTGAAACTCCAAACTCACATATCTAACAGCCTATTCGACAACTTCACTTGGTAACTTCATGGGCATATTGAACTCAGCAGTTCCAAAACTGAACTTCAGATCTTCCCCACAAAACCAGCTCCACCTGCAGCCTTCCCGTCTCAGTAGATGCCAACTCCATCCTTCCACTGGCTCAGGCCAAAAACCTGGGAGTCATTCTTGACTCTTTTTCTCTCATCAATCTACCATAAAGCAGTATTTTCTCTTCAAGATATATCCCAAATCTGACCACTTCTCCCACCAGCATGGCCCCTAACCTGATCCAAGCCACTACCATCTCTCACCTGGATTTCTGGGATAGGTTTCTCCCACTTGGCCTCCGTGTGTGTGCCCTTGCCCTCCACTCTGGACATAATGGCAGCCAGCTCGATCGTTTTAAAACAAAGTCATATCATGTCCCTCCCCTCACAAGCCTGCATTGGCTCCCTTTTCATTCAGAGTAAAAGCCAAAGTCTTAACAATTACATGGAAGGCTCCACGTAATCTGGGTCCTTGTTACTTCTTGTCTCTATCTCTGTCTCTCTGTCTCTCTCGCTTTCCTCCAAATTCACTGGCCCCCAAACTAATGGTCAAATATACCAGGTACTCTCCACCTTAGGCCTTTGCAATGCTGTTCCCTCCAATCGAAACATTCAGACCCATAGCCAACTTTCTCACCTCTCAAATATTTTCTCAAATCTCACCTTCACAATGAGACCTACCCTGACCCCTGTACTTAAAGTTGCAACCCAGCCCCACCTCACACAACCCAATTTTCCCTTACCCTACTTTTTAAAAAAATTTCCTCCATAGCTTCACCTCTTCTGACATTCTACATAATTTACAAATCTACATATATATTTTTTATCTCCCTTAACTAGAATATATGCTCCATGTTTAGTTCACTGATACTGCCCAAGGGAACAGGATAGTGCAGGGTACACAATACATTCTCAACAAGTGTTTGTTGAATGAATAAGCTATGAATGAAATTCAATGTATACTGGATGTTAAATAGTCTCAGACTGGTTCACTGTGAATCATTTTTTTTTAACATCTTTATTGGAGCACAGGCTCCGGACGGGCAGGTCCAGCGGCCATGGCTCATGGGCCCAGCTGCTCTGCGGCACGTGGGATCCTCCTGGACCGGGCCATGAACCCGTGTCCCCTGCATCGGCAGGCGGACTCTCAACCACTGTGCCACCAGGGAAGCCCCGTTGGAAGATTTTTAATCACAGTTTCATTTTCAGTGCTTGTGATTGGTCTGTTCATATTTTCTATTTCTTCCTGGTTCAGTCTCGGCAGGTTGTGCATTTCTAAGAATTTGTCCATTTCTTCCAGGTTGTCCACTTTATTGGCATGGAGTTGCTTGTAGTAATCTCTCATAATCCTTTGTATTTCTGCAGTGTCAGTTGTTACTTCTCCTTTTTCATTTCTAATTCTACTGATTTGAGTCTTCTCCCTTTTTTTCTTGATGAGTCTGCCTAATGGTTTATCAATTTTGTCTATCTTCTCAAAGAACCAGCTTTTAATTTTATTGGTCTTTGCTATTGTTTCCTTCATTTCTTTTTCATTTATTTCTGATCTGATTTTTATGATTTCTTTCCTTCTGCTAACTTTGGGATTTTTTTGTTCTTCTTTCTCTAATTGCTTTAGGTGCAAGGTTAGCTTGTTTATTTGAGATGTTTCCTTTTGCTTAAGGTAGGATTGTATTGCTATAAAGCTCCCTCTTAGAACTGCTGTTGCTGCATCCCATAGGTTTTGGGTCATCGTGTTTTCATTGTCATTTGTTTTTAGGTATTTTTTGATTTCCTCTTTGATTTCTTCAGTGACCTCTTGGTTATTAAGTAGTGTGGTGTTTAGCCTCCATGTGTTTGTATTTTTTACAGATGTTTTCCTGTAACTGATATCTAGTCTCATAGAGTTGTGGTCAGAAAAGATACTCGATACGATTTCAATTTTCTTAAATTTACCAAAGCTTGATTTGTGAGCCAAGATATGATCCATCCTGGAGAATGTTCCATGAGCAGTTGAGAAGGAAGTGTATTCTGTTGTTTTTGGATGGAATGTCCCATAAATATCAATTAAGTCCATCTTATTCAATGTGTCGTTTAAAGCTTGTATTTCCTTAATTATTTTAATTTTGGATGACCTGTCCATTGTTGAAAGTGGGGTGTTAAAGTCCCCTACTATTATTGTGTTATTGTCTCTTTTCCCTTTTATGTCTGTTAGCATTTTCCTTTTGTCTTGAGGTGCTCCTATGTTTGTGCATAAATATTTACAATTGTTATATCTTCTTCTTGGATTGATCCCTTTATCATTATGTAGTGTCCTTCTTTGTCTCTTGTAATTGTCTTTACTTTAAAGTCTATTTTGTCTGATATGAGAATTGGTATGCCAGCTTTCTTTTGATTTCCATTTGCATGGATTATCTTTTTCCATCCTCCTCACTTTCAGTGTGTATGTGTCCCTAGATCTAAAATGGGTCTCTTGTAGACAGCATATGTACAGGTCTTGTTTTTGTATCCATTCAGCCAGTCTACGTCTTTTGGTTGGAGCATTTAATCCATTTACATTTAATGTAATTATTTATATGTATGTTCCTATTCCCATTTTCTTAATTGTTTTGGGTTTGTTATTGTATGTCTTTTCTTTCTCTTGTGTTTCCTGCCTAGAGAAGTTCCTTTAGCCTTTGTTTTAAAACTGGTTTGGTGGTGCTGAATTCTCTTAGCTTTTGCTTGACTGTAAAGGTTTTAATTTCTCTGTCAAATCTGCATAATATTATTGCTGGGTAGAGTAATCTTGGTATTAGGTATTTCCCTTTCATCACTTTCAATATGTCCTGCCAGTCCGTTCTGGCTTGCAGAGTTTCTGCTGAAAGATCAGCTGTTAACCTTATGGGGATTCCCTTGTATGTTATTTTTTGCTTTTCCCTTACTGCTTTTAATAAGTTTTCTTTGTATTTAATTTTTGATAGTTTGATTAATATGTGTCTTGGTGTGTTTCTCCTTGGATTTATTATGTATGGGACTCTCTGTGCTTCCTGGACTTGATTAACTATTTCCTTTCCCATATTAGGGAAGTTTTCAACTATAATCTCTTCAAATATTTTCTCAGTCCCTTTCTTTTTCTCCTCTTCTTCTGGGACACCTATAATTCAAATGTTGGTGCATGTAATGTTGTCCCAGAGGTCTCTGAGACTGTCCTCAATTCTTTTCTTTCTTTTTTCTTTATTCTGCTCTGTGGTAATTATTTCCACTATTTTATCTTCCAGGTCACATATCCATTCTTCTGCCTCAGTTATTCTGTTATTGATTCCTTCTAGAATATTTTTAATTTTAGTAATTGTATTGTTCATCACTGTTGTTTGCTCTTCAGTTCTTCTAGATCCTTGTTAAATGTTTCTTGTATTTTTTCCATTCTGTTTCTGAGATTTTGGATCCTCTTAATATCATTACTCTGAATTCTTTTTCAGGGAGGTTGCCTATTTCATCTTCATTTATTTGGTCTTGTAGGTTTTTACCTTGCTCCTTCATCATCATATTTTTTTTTCATTTCATTCTTTTTTTGTTTTGATGGGTGGTGCTATATTCCTGTCTTACTGGTTGTTTGTCCTGAGACGTCCCATACTGGAGTTTGCAGGCAGTTAGACAGAGCTGGGCCTTGGTGCTGAAATGAGGACCTCTGGGAGGCCTCACTCTGATTGATATTCCCTGGGGTCTGATGTTCTCTGTTAGTCCAGCGGTTTGGACTTGGAGCTCCCACCACAGGAGCTCAGGCCCAACCTCTGGCCTGGGAAACAAGATCCCACAAGCCGGTCACTGGGGTTTCCTCCCATCCCCTTAGGTGTCCATGATCCCCAACTGGTGCCTGGTAGGTGCCGTAGTTGTGAGGAGACGTGAATTCTGCGTCCTCCTAGTATGTCATCTTGACTCTGCTCCCTTCACCGTGAATCTTTATGTGGCTGAGCTCTATGGGCAGAAAGCCAAACAAACACTATGGGTTGTTTTTTTTTTTTTCTTTCATATGAAATAAAGGTTATATTTTTGGATGAATCAGACAAAGCCAGTGTGCTTTAAATCTGTGTTTATTTCACCTGACCAAGACAGACACTGCCCAAAAGACCTGGTAAGCTAACAGAATGTTGGTCTTCATGAACTTATTGAAATGTGGTTACATGGAAGAGTAATGTGCAAGAGAGTTATGGAAAGAAATATTAAAACCTCTGGTGATATATATTTTTCTCCTAAAAAATAAGAAAAAAAATCAGCTTTCCTAGTATTTCATTTACTCAATGACACTAGTGTCCTCACTCAGGCCATATACCTCATAGAGTGTGTAGAATGACAAGCATCTAAGGGAAGAAGGGGGTTCACAGCCAGTGGATCCTTCCCTCATTTGTTCATTTTCAACCTATTGTGACATATAGTGGTTAAGTTTGTCAGTAAAAAAATTTATAATTTCGATTATTTACCCAGTATTACATAAACTAGCTATCAAAAATTAGACCAAAGCTATGGACTAAATTTTGTCCCCCCAAAATCCATGTGTGATGAATTTGAACTCCCAATGTGATGGTATTTGTAGACGGGGCTGTTAGGAGGTAATTATGGTTAGATGCGGTCATGAGGATGGGGATCCTGTCCAATGGGAATAGTGCCCTTATAAAAAGGGACACCAGAGAGCTCATTCTCTCAGAGGGAAGGCCATGTGAGCACAAGCAAGAAGGTGGCCATCTGCAAGCCAGGAAGAGATCTCTCACCAGAAATCAATTCTGTTGGCACCTTGATCTCAGACTTCGTACCTCCAGGACTGTGAGAAAATAATTTTCTGTTGTTGAAGCCACACACTCTGTCATATTTTGTTAAGCAAGCCTAAGCAGACTAATACAACGAGTATCTTGCATACAGTCATCCCTTTGTATCCATGGGGGATTGGTTTCAGGATCCCCAGCCATTACCAAAATCTGAGGATGCTCAAGTCCCTTAGTTGGCCCTCAGTATCCCTGGTTCCAAATCCATGGATTCAACCAACCTCAGATCATAAACACAGTACTCAACCTACAGCTGGCTGAATCCTCAGATGCAGAAACCTGCAGATTCAGAGAGCCTACTGTACTTATATATTTCTCCCAGGAAATCATGGATTAAAGATAATACTAAAAATGCAAGCACAATAAGCAAAAAGAAAATGGCAGAATTGAGACCTTGCCTCTACTATGAACTCTTCATTAGCCATATTACCAGGTAAAAATGATGATAATCCAAAATGTTGATAATTATTGAAAGCGAGTGATGAAAGTGTGGGGTTTCATCATACTATTCTCCCTACTATTATGTATTTTAAATTTTTTTCATAATGAAAAGTTTTTGTCAGATAAAATTGGCTAAAAAGGGCTTCCCTGGTGGCGCAGTGGGTGAGAATCTGCCTGCTAATGCAGGGGACACGGGTTCGAGCCTTGGTCTGGGAGGATCCCACATGCCGCAGAGCAGCTAGGCCCGTGAGCCACAACTGCTGAGCCTGCGCATCTGGAGCCCGTGCTCCACAACAAGAGAGGCCGCTATAGTGAGAGGCCCGCACACCGCGATGAAGAGTGGCCCCTGCCTGCCACAGCTAGAGAAAGCCCTCGCACAGAAACAAAGACCCAATACAGCAAAAATAAATAAATTAATAAACTCCTACCCCCAACATCTTCTTTTAAAAAAAAATGGCTAAAAAAAAATCATCAAGAGCATTATTTGAAATGTAGACTTACATCCAGGACCATTAACACTAAATTTCTCTCTAGGTATTTATTGTGTCTTGAGAGATTAGCTAATGAAGGTGTAAAGCCTCAGAAGTAGCAACACTTTTCAAACTTTTGTGTATTTCATTTTTACGTCATCATCTTTAGTTTCTATATTTCTAGGTATGTTTTATAACACACACATCAGCACTGCAGTATGGGAGAATGATTTATAGGTAACAACATACTCTTGTAGTGGGGGTACAAGCTCCAACACATTTATTGGTGGAATACACAAAGAAAAAAGTTTGGGTTCTCACTGCTTGAATGATAAGAGGAGAAGATGTATAATATATAAATATGGAGAATACCAAAAAAGATATAAGGCTCAAATTAGGGGGGAGAGAGCTAATAATATCAGGAATTATCTACAAGTTTAACGCATGCCTGCATTAATTGTATACACACACATTATTTGTAAAGTTGGTAAAGCTCTTTGAAATCCTTTGGGATGAAATGAACATAAAATAATATATTATTAATATGACTACTATACTGCATGCTCATGTTTCCATATAAACCTGCCAGAGTAGTCTTTTAATGGTCTCATTTTTTTTATGTAACTTAAACTAGTATCCATTGAAGAGACTTACATTAATCTAAATTATTGAAATGACTTTTAATTTGATTGGACAATACTAAAGCTTGGAGTGACTAAAGAGCAAGAAAAAAAAATCAACTCAGCACTCTGAAAAATAAACGTGAAATGACCTGGGACAATGGAGAACATATTTTTGTACCCCTATGCACTCATTCTACAAATCAGTGGTGTGCAGATGTCCTACAGCAAGGCCCTCAAAGTGCGGTGGAAGGGGTTGTGTGGGGCTGAAAGAATCCTTTATTTTTATCTTTATGTGACAATCGTTATTTATTTTTTTTCAAGCATGATTGAATACTTATACTTTGTAGTCTTGAGTAAAAGCCAACAAAATATCTCATTGCTTTCTCATCAAGAGCAGCATGATTTTTTTTTTTTTTTTTTTTTTGCTGATTTCAGCGTGGAGATTCAATTTTTTTTAATTAGCAGGCCGAGTGGAAACAGATGGATTAAGGGGTTGCTATGTCCTGTGGAAGGTCTGTAGCCCAGAAAAGTAGGAGAATCGTGGCTTTGGGAACTATGCTTTTACGTTACATTTCTGCTTTTATTCCACATTCGTTAGTTTTTGACAAACTGCATGGACTCTTACAATGTCAAGTCATACTCTTGGCTCCAGAAGATAAAGACATCATACTTATTAAAAGAGGTCATAGAGACCACAGTCTGTTCACAGCTGGGTGCCTAAGACTTCTGTCCTGACATCCCATGCCTTCTCCTCTTCCAATCCCACCCTGCTTCCCAGTCCCACCCCTTCTATAATATGCAGCTGGGAAGTTGTCTCTGTCCAGGCTGGGGGATGTTTGTCTTTCTCAACAAGGCCAGTGATTTACTAACGAGCCCAACCCTGGGGACAACATTCCCAGAGGGAGTTGCTGTGGTTTTAGCACCATCTCATCAGGAGATTCAGGGCTTAAAATGTCACAACCACAAAATAGTCTTACTTACCTACACGGCAAAGCAAGGCAGCACAGAAGTCAGGAGAACCTGACCTGCTTTTGAAATCCGCCTGTGCTAACTCACAATTCCACTGAGAACAAGTTGTGAGAACTTGGGCACATTACCTGACTGCTCAGTCTGAGTTTCTCTCTGGAAAACAAGGATGCTAATGTACTCACATCATAGATTCTACATACAGGTTAAATAAATTAATTTCTGCAAAGCATCTAGAGCAGTGCCTATGTCTGCAGTGAGGACTCAGTGAACCATAACCATTACCAAGTAGCAACAACAAAATTATAGTAAAATTGTCTGTATCCCAGGAACCCCACATAAAATTTGAAATAAAACAATTGTATTAGGGGGCTCCCCTCGTGGCACAGTGGTTAAGAATCTGCCTGCCAATGCAGGGGACATGGTTTCAAGCCCTGCTCTGGGAAGATTCCATATGCTGTGGAGCAACGAAGCCAGTGAGCCACAACTACTGAGCCTGCATGCCACAACTACTGAAGCCTGCGCGCCTAGAGCCCGTGCTCTGCCACAAGAGAAGCCACCACAATGATAAGCCTGTGCACCTCAACGAAGAGTAGCCCCCACTCACCGCAACTAGAGAAAGCCTGCACGCAGTGACAAAGACCCAACACAGCCAAAACTAAATAAATTTTTAAAAATTGTATTAGTGTTCTAATGTTGCTATAACAAATTACCACAAAATTAGTGGCCTGAATCTTCACAGATTTATTAGCTTACAGTTTTATAGGGTTAGAAATCTAACTTGGGTCTCACTGGTAAAATCCAGGTTTTGGCTGTATTCTTCGCTAAATTCTTTAAGAAGAATCCGTGCCTTTTCCCGCTTCTGGAAGCGGCCAACGTTCATCGGCTTCCTCTATCTCCAAAGTCATCAGCGGACTCTTAAGACCTTCTCACACAGCATCACTCTGACCTCCTCTCCTGCCTCCCTCTCCCACTTTTAAGGACTCTTGCAATTACATTGGGCTCACCCAAGTAGTCCAGGACAGTCTCCCTATTTTAAGGTCACCTGATTGGCAACCTTAATTTCCCTTTGCCATGTAACTTAACATATTCACAAGCTCCAGCAATTGTGGACATTTGTGGAAGCGGACATTATTTTACCTACCACAATTAAACAGAACCTCTCTGTCCCCAGAGTGAAACAAATAGATTTATTTATTTATTTTTATTGCCATTGAGCTGCCAGAAGGGATGATAGGATAAACAGGAAACTTCCAGAAAGTAGACAGCTTCTCCTCAGTAAGGGCTGGAAGTCCTCAGGACCCACTTAGCACAAAAGTTATTATCTTTTCTCAAAGAGTCCGTGAGCGCTGTAAAACTTTACCACAACGGCATTCACAGAAGGAATTTGCAGAAAATATTAGGTCTGAGAAGAGTCACCCTTCAAGCACTTTATGGATTTATGGATAGAAAAATTAGGAACCAAAATAGCTGGCATGAAAGAACCATGAAAGATGAATACTCATTTTAAGTTTGAAGATTGAGTCGTTGCAGATTCATGACCAAGAATGCTTTAGGATTTACCGAAGCAGGAGGAAGCAACCAGGGTTACAATTCTGCTATGGGATGTAGACTGCTTTGGTCTACAGGACCAACCAGGAGACCAAAGTGGGGGATCACACCATACCAGGACCAGCTGGGAGTTTCTCCAAGGCTTTTGAGGGGGGGTCGGTGGTTAATACCAGAACCCCATCACACACTCTTTCTAAACCTCTGCATGTTCCACAAAGGCCAACTGTGCCAAGCAAATACTTCCCAAGTCTGTCTCCAATAACAATAATAATGCTTCTCATTTGTACAGTGATTTTTCAGTTTTACAAGCATTTCACAAATATGACTTCCAAAGTAAACATTTTCATGGTATATTGGTACGTTAAAAAAATAAAACTTTCCTTGGATCATTCCCTTTATGCCAAAAATAACAAATGTAGAAGTAATTAAGGTTTTGGTTTAGACATCACCAGGGATTATGTCATTGGTAAGGAGTGGAAGGTTTCTGAGCATGAAGTCAATTTAGCAGGCTGCCAACAATTAACTTAGGCATCTTCTATACTGTCTCATCTTTTGTTTCTAACTTCAAGAAAGGTAACTCAAAGCCCAGTCTGGAAAAGCTCTTTCTCATAACCCCTCCCATGACCATCATAAATCCAAGGAATAAGAAAACTCCTAGATTTTTCTTTTTGCAATAAGCCTTGCTTTCTTTTTTCTGCAAATGAACAACAGTAGTAATCACCTTTAGCAAGACAAGTAAGATTTCTGATATTAATGTTACAGTTTAAGAGAATTTTCTTCAGAATACAAAAATGCCTCTCCAAGGAGAATTAAGGCAAGGTTTCTCTGAGAAGCAGGAAAACAAGAGTTTGTTGTCCCCCTTTGCAACGCCATAAATTAAGGAGGAGATCAATTCTGCCATTTCAATTTGTATCAGCCTGAAGGTCAAGCAGAAGCATGTAGTAAATTCTGTTTTTGACTCGGCGGGTTGCAAATCCAACAGACTCCTACCATTATGAAAACCTTAGTTTCAATTTCTACCACCCAAGAACGTCTTCCCTGCTATTAGCAGATTATTCTCCTGGGCGGAAGGTTTGCCTCTGTTCACTAGGATCCCAATGGGAGGAAATAAACTCTAGTGGTTATTCATTCCATCCAAAATTCTGGATCTATCCATACATCCTCAACTAGTTAATACTGAAAAGGTTGTTCAGATTCTCCATGTGGCATCTCATGAAAAGCAGCATCACCCACTTGGGAACATATCATGGAACCCTCTGAGGATGAGGCAGACATCTTTATTTCATTACAACACATTAGGGCAGAGGAAATGCCATGAGGCACAACAGCGTGTTAGTCCCACCCATACACAACACAGCCACCTGAAATATTTCTGACTTGCATGCTTCCTTAATGAAAAGCGTGTTAAGGGAAAGGGAGAGGATGGAAAATAACAACACTTCATCATTGTCAGATGTCCCCAACATCACATTAGATGTCTTCATTATGCTAAACCACAATCACAGAAAATTTTTAAACAGCTATTAAGCACTACAACTGTGATGGGAAGAGAAATGTCACGGATGCTGTTCCTTCCCACCTTGCTCCCTTTTAGCTGCCAGTGCACCTATCTCCCAGCTACTGCTAACTCCCTGCAGCCCCCTTCTCAGGAAATTGATGACACCCCTCTCCCTGAAACCCCAGGCAATGACTGAATGGAGAGTCATTACAAAATGCTGACGCCATGCCTCAAGGTGAAACCACCTATCCGGTGTGGTTTTCTTTTTTTTAAAAATTAAAAACAATTTTTTTCAAGTAATTAGTTTTTTTTTTTTGGCCAAGCGGCATGTGGGATCTTAGCTCCCTGACAAGGGATCAAACCCACGCCCCTTGCGTTGGAAGCGCATAGTCTTAACCACTGGACCGCCAGGGAAGTCCCTGGTGTTTTTCACTGTATATGTCCTTAGCCTATTTTCACAAATTCCTGTTCTAAATGCAGTGGTCTTCTCTGGGAGGGATTAAATTCATGCATGTGTGTATTTTTGTTTTCTTTTTGATAAGAAAAATTGCTAGCCACTCTACAGAAGAGGAGGGGGCAGTGCATCACCTGGAGACACTGGGTGAGGTCTGCCTTAGAAGGAGTGGTGGGCACTCTCCAAATCACTCCCATATCTCCTCAGCCCTTCCGGAATCCTCCTGCACACTTTTGCCTCACAAGGGCTTCCCGCATCTCTGCTTGAGGGTGTCTTCCCACAAAGGTGGGTGCTCTGCCACAGGCAGGACTGGGCAGAGGGCCAGGGCATTGGCCTGACCCTTAACAAATAAGGGAGGTTGCTGGTGGGTATCGCAACTATCGTGCCCCAGCACAACAGTCGAGATGTGGCTCTTCATGGTCTCTCAGAGGGTCCTCAGGCAGGTTGAGTCCCGTTGCCCTTATTGATTACCTGCTCATAACAAAACTTTCATTATCTTTCTTCTCTTCTCTGCCTCACTTCCCAGCTGTGCTTCTTAGAATTCCCTCCCACCTAAGCCACTCCCACCCACATTCTTATCTCGTGGTCTTGCAGGGAATCCAGATTAGGACAGAGGGTAGGTGCAGAGGCTATGGTCTAAGGACCCGGGAGAAGGGAAGGGCCCTCCCAGAGAGGTAGTGTTTGCTGTGGCTGAGGTGGGACATAGCACTGGTCCCAATAACTGGATCCTGGAACTCAGTACTCCTCATGACCACTGGTCCCTGGGAAGTGTCTCTACATAAGAGCTGAAAGAGGTGATGGCTAAGCGAGCTTTGGTTTCAGATGTGGGTGTGCAATGAATGTGCAGTTACCCCCAGCCCTGCTTCACCTACCTGGGGAGCCTGATGTCTCCACCCTTGGAGAAACCACTGCCATCGTGTTACTGAGAAGCTTCTGGTCTACCTCTAGGGATAGGCTGTCCACTGTGACATTCCTCAGACATCTCCTATCTTCCTAGGCTCTTAGGTTCCTTGGAGGTGCTGGCCCTTCAGCCTGGATCTCCACAGCCTCATACCAGCAAGAAATAGAGGTTTGGAAGGTCTGAATCCAAAGACTCCTGGCAATTCAGCCAGGAATCCTTCCACAGAAGAACTCTGGAGAGATGGGAGATGATCAGTGAGGATTGGTTACCATGAAGGTGAGGCCTCCTGAGCACCTGGACCATTTGGGAAGTCAAGGACTTTGCCTGCATTGCTGGGCACAGCTGACGGAGGCTCCTGCCTTCTGAGCAGCTGCAGCCCTACACTGTAGTTTACACAGCAATATAGGACCAAGGTTCCCCCGCCCCAGACCCTCATAGATCCCCAGCTTTAGCGCAGCAAACAAGGACGCAGCAGGAGCCTGCAGGGAATCAGTGTTCCTATACCTCCTACTGGGGGTAGGTGTTCAGGCAACGCACTCTGGGAAGGGCTGGCGTTGGCGCCATTTGTACCATAACCTGGGAAGGGCCTGCCTGCTATATTATTTTTTTTCCTTATCCCCTTGGTATTTGAATCTACTCAACCAAGTTTGAAACTTCTGACTAAGAAGCAAAGTAAATATATGGAGGCAGGTATGCAATGACTTAACCTGACTGAGAAAACATTCATATTTTAAAAGAAACTACAGTCTAAATTTTAAATATTAGAAATTGTGATTCTTTCCACAACATATTTTCAAAACACTCATCTGAAACTCAAACCACAGAGGAAATAAGATAGGACCAAAGGGCTTCCCTGGTGGCGCAGTGGTTGAGAGTCCGTCTGCCGATGCAGGGGACACGGGTTCATGACCCGGTCCGGGAGGATTCCACACACTGCGGAGCGGCTGGGCCCGTGAGCCATGGCCGCTGAGCCTGCGCGTCCGGAGCCTGTGCTCCGCAACGGGGGAGAGGCCACAACAGGGAGAGGCCCGTGTACCGCAAAAAAAAAAAAAAAAAAGGATATGACCAAAGCTTCCAGAAAGAGAAAGGATGAAGTGAGGAGAGCAGCTGAGAGTAGATACCGTCGTCTCTGTCAAGTCATTTAAGAACCTTTAACTACACACACGGCAAAGTGCTTTGAGCAATACCCACTGAGCCTTCCATATTACAACCGAAAACAGTAAACAAGGCTGTAAACAACCACCGTCAAATGGCTCCACGGAGGCCACACAGCCATCTTCAGAAACCTGGGATGATCTTTTCCATTTTCCGGCTAGTCACTAAGTTACTACCTTCTATGGAACATGAAAGGTGCATTGACTGACACATCAACTTCCCTACATTGCCATCCTAGGCCAATCCAGAATTCCCTTTGAATTGTACCAGAAAGCCACTTCACCACAGGGAGGGTGCCATGTTTAGTCCTGAGCCTTTGTCTCTAAAGGAAAGTCAAGTCCTAATTCCAGTGTTTATCCATGAAAATTTCTACTACTGGGCAAAGCCTTGAAATTCTTGACACGGGTTGTGGAAGGACTGAGACAGAGTGGAGAGCACAGCTGGGGGCCGCAGGGAGGGGTGTGGAGAGCACAGCTGGGGGCTGCAGGGAGGGGCGTGGAGAGCACAGCTGGGGGCTGCAGGGAGGGGCGTGGCTCTAAATTGGGTTCATTAATTGCAGCTTAAGATCTTTTTATTCCGTTTCTCCTCCTGTGGCTTCGCCCTTAGTTACCACCAAGTGCTGGGCTCACATCATCTTGCTCATCCTTCTCTCCACCGTATCTATCACTCCTGCATCCTAATAACATCAACATCCTTGCCTCTCATGACCTGGAGCTGTGTGGGATCTGGAGGACCCTTGGCAGGGTGTGGGTGGGATTAACACTAAAATGAAAAGTTGCTAAGACCAACAGTCCAATAATCCAATAATCATTTTCTCCACATAACTGTAGTCTCCTGTGTCATAGTTTAGAAGGCAAATAATCCCCCAGCTTGAGAACACCTCCTGCCTGAATTTTCAAGTGGTCTAATCCTCAAGAGAATAGCCCTTCTCCATCGTTGTTAGATCGAAGATCGGGTGGTGTCCAAAGGGCCAGTGCTGGTTGCTTTACCCTCATGACTGAAGCCAGAGCTTAGACCTGCTCCCATGGGAGGAGCTCCATTGCAGTGTCTGGAGTACAGACACCCACACTGCCATTTTCCCCTCTGGATGGCTGAGTGGGAAAGGGCTCCCACACTCAGCCAGATGTTGGGTCCCCATCCATCCTCCCCTGAGTCTAGGTGTATCCATTATCTATTGCAATGTTACAAATTCCCTACAACTAAATGGCTTAAAATAACAACCATTTGTTTTTGCCTATAAGTGCATGAGTCAGCTGTGCGGTCTGTGGATCCGGACCAGACTCTGCCCCTCTTAGCCAGGCTCGTTCATGAGTCTGAAGTCACCTGGCAGTTGTCTGGGAGCTGACTGACCTAGGGTGGCCTCACCACGTGTCTGGGGCTTGACTGTCTGAGAGTTGGAGTGACAGCAGTGACTGAGTCACATGCCCCGTGTCACTCAACAGGCTAGCCCAAGATGGTTCATATGGCAGTGGAAAGATTCCAAATGAAAGTCCAGGGGTAGTTTGTTGTGTAGCAGTCAAAACATGGAGATCTATACTTATATTTTCAACCATATTAAAGAAAATAAACCGAATTTTTCCTCATCAATACATTTCTTTTCTGCTGCCATCTTTTGGGTTTAGCATGTTCAAAGGTAAGGTAAGGAATAGATGCTCTTTGCACATCTGCCCTCCCCTCTCCATTTCAGGCAACAAAGCCATAGAAGATCGCTTTCTCTTGCAAGTCTCCTGAGGCCTAGGCCTGCAGCTGGTGCAGAACTCAAGGGGAAATGAACTGTTCCCCTTGTTGGGAAGAGCTGCAAAGCCACACAGAAAAGGACAGGCATACCGTGTCGGTGGAGAATCGGGCTCAATTTTGCACACAGTCTGTCCCACTAGGCATTCAGGATTTCTCAGTACAGGGGAAAACTTCTCTCTCCTGAGACCTGACCCCATTTGTTGTCCCAGGAGTGAAATTTCTTTCAGGAAATCTTCATCTTCTAATACCTAAGTTTTAAAGCAAATTCCAGTAACCTTCAGAAAAAATGGTGAACCTGTCTGAACAGGTAATTCAGACCTGTTGCCCTGTGGCGCAGAGGAGCTCGGGGCGGGAGAAAGAGGGCCACACTAGCAGTGAAGAGAGAAAGAGCCGTGGACAAGTGTGCCCTTTCCTAATGCTGGCCACATCTCTGCAGTGTCCTCACCTGGACCCTGGGGCACTGTGCTACATTCGGTTCCCAAACCTGGCTGAGGTCACTATGACTTGTGAAAGGAGAGGTGATTGTCACCCTACACCCCTCTCCACTTCCAGCTCAGATACTCTCTAGAAAAAGAGAATGGCATGATAGTATTGGAAGGAGAGAGGGGTGGGAACAGGAGATACCTACTTCCTATACTCTCTAACTCCAATCTTCATCAACCCATGTTTGGTAAGATAATGGTACCCTGACTCTTCTCAGATTCTGAACAGTCAGCCTCCACCATCCTCCCCATTACTCAGTCCTGGGAACTAGAGCTTCCACATATGTGGCCCTGCTCCCACATGCATGTTCCCATAGACTGACATAAGGATAACAAGCTACACTTCACACACAAAGGCCATTTTGTCAGCTGGACATGCATTTGAGTTTCTAGTATTAGGATACTCTGGTCCCCTAAGCCGTCTTCATTTCTTATCCTGTCTCTTCTGTAACCAAGACATTTCTTCTAAATGCCTGAGTATTGTTCCAAGTGTGATTATTTTTAGAACAACTTTTTTTCTGTTTTAAGTCAAAAGATCCAATACATTTGTCTCATTAATTTATTCATTCATTCCACAATATTTTTTGAGCACCTACTATGTGTCAGGCACTGTTCTAGGTGTCAGGGATACAATGCTTAGGGGGATCAAAAGTCTCTGCCTTATAAGAACTTTTGTTTCGGGACTTCCCTGGTGACACAGTGGTTAAGAATCCACCTGCCAATGCAGGGGACACGGGTTCAATCCCTAGTCTGGGAAAACCCCACATGCCACAGAACAACTAAGCCTGTGCACCACAACTACTGAGCCTGTGCTCTAGAGCCCGTGAGCCACAACTACTGAGCCCACATGCCACAACGACAGAAGCCTGTGTACCCTAGATCCCGCACTCTGCAACAAGAGAAGCTTTTGCAATGAGAAGCCCACCCACTGCAACGAAGCCCCCGCTTGCCACAACTAGAGAAAATCCTGCACGCAGCAACACAGACCCAATGAAGCCAAAATAAATTAATAAGTTAATTAATTAAATTTAAAAGTTCACAATGACCTTTAAAAAAAGTCTATACCAATCTCTTTAAAAAAAAAGGAACTTTTGTTTTGACTGGTGAAAGAGATTATAAAAAATAAGTTAATAGCAATAGTATCAGACAACCACTTTAAAGAAAAGTAAAGCAGATACGAGAATTGAATGTGAGGGAGGACAGGCTCATAGCTAGGACGGTTGGAGAGGGCTTCTCTGAGGAACTGGTACTTGAACAAAGGCCTAAAGGAAGTGAGAGAACAAGTCATGTGACTATCCAGGGGAAGAGAAGTCCAGGGGGAGGAAATGTCTCCATTGCTTAGGACCTGCAAAATCACTCAGGAGGAAAACACTGATTTCTTATAGCCCCTATTTCTTCTGCTCTTCAAACATTCCATGATGGCTAAAATTATTTTAAAATTTCTTGAAGTTTACACTTTTGCTAATTAAACATTGACAAAAATATGATAAGACTAGAAAATGTGTGAAGTCTTAGGGGAGGAACTGCCACCCCTGCACACTCTCTTTCTAAATGTTTCCCAGCCAATGTAGACAAGGTCCTACTTGTAGTCCTGCATGAATAAATGTCTTTGAAACTTAATTCAAAAAAAAAATCAAAACCATATTTGTGCACTCTCTCTCCACAGCTGTGATCCCCAGAGATCTAAGATAATGGGAGGGCACACCCAGAGACCAATCTTAACAGTGAAGGCCTCTCCCAAACACCTGCCCAAGGAGAGGCCAAAGGCAAGGGCATGAGAGGAGGGAGGAAGCCCCCGGATACACAGCCGGCCCTCCTAACAATCCCACCTCCATGCCCAGCTGGCCAAGAGCAAGGCCATTAGCACCACCTGCAGATAGAAGCCGTGAAGAAAGTCAGGAGGCCCTGGCGGAATGAGTCTTTATGAAAAACACAGAACCTCAGGAGGTGCCCAGAGCTGAGGAGATGGAGTGGAAATTTCCAGACCAGACCCTCCCAGAAACTCTCAGGCTTTGGGGACAGATTAGGCGACAGCATCCAGAAACAAAAGGGTTCCAACAGGTGTCTTCACTCTTTATCGACAATTGTACATCTGTACCATGTTTCCCCCTTTACTCGTCTTCCCATCATAGCTCTCCATGGCTTCCTCTCCTTTTCTTCTCATTCTCCTTTTTCTTGCCCCATCACCTATCAATTGCTTTTCTTTATGACCCACTTCAGCCTCCTCTCTTTCCTTACTATTTAGAAAGTAAACGTAAAAGAAACAAAAGTCATAGTTACAGAGAAATCCAATGAATGAAATGGTAGTTTACCATCCAAAACAGTGTTTTTCTTCCTGCTCCAAATTTGAGGTGACAATGGCACCCTCATTTCCTGCTGGTGGCATCTTCCATCGGTAAGGGCCTTCAAAGTGCAGCCTTATATTACACAGAAAATGCCACAATGTGTTCCTAGCCTATGAACTAGTAGTTACCCTCCCAGGAACGTGTGCTTAAGAAGTAGTAACTCAATAGGAGCCAAAAAAAAGTCACCTGCATGCCAGTGTCCTTTGTAGTGTCATGTATAGTGACAGAGAGTAGAAAACAATGCAAGCATCCAACAATAGTCTAATGCATTAGCAAACTGTTAAAGTGACTCAATGGGAGACTATGTGTCTATTAAAAATCGTAATTATAAACACTACATGGACACATGGAAAGCTAGGTGTTATGTGAAAAGATCAGAACACAAAATTCTGTCACCATCTAAGTACAATTATGGGAAGCCAAATTGGAAAAGAATATACAAAAATAAGGCTAGTTTTTCTCTTACATCAGAGTGGTGGAAATACAGACTTCTCTTTAAAAAAATCTTTTAATGTCATTGTACTGTTTTTAATAATAAACATGTAAATAATACCAATAAGAGATATTATGGAAACTTTGTTAGGAAGTCCAACACGAATCAATCAAAATTCTCCACTAGTAACTGCCCAAGACAGTTCTTTCAATGTATTTGCCATAATTTTATGTTTCCCTATCCTTCCCACATCACCTTCCTCTCACATCAAGTTAAGGGCATGAAACATTCTTTATTTAACTCCAGCTATTCTGTTTTACATTGGGCAGACCTGTTACCTGTCTTCCCTATCATGGTCCCACATTATCCAGACAAGTTTATCCCTCATCACATCCTAAATGACATCTGCTACAGCAGTCACCTTGCTCATCAGCTAGCCCCCATCTCCATCTGTTCCCATAAGCACTGGGGACACCATCTCTCTTCCCCTCCGCCTTCAACTCCTGCCCACCTTCTGAACACATAACACCTCTCCTGACCTCCTCAGCCTTCCACGATCTCTTCAAACTTCAAATTCCTCCAACACTTGTCATCTTTACCATATAATTCATATTTCATGCTTGTTTCACAACTTATTCTTATCTGTCCAACATTACTGCAAAACCCTTGAAGGTAGGAACTGTGTCTACACTTGATATTCAAGCAAAGCTCGATGCTTAAGCCCAGAGTTACTGAATGATACTGTTTATTGAGTGATTAATAATGGAACAGGGATAATGGAGCATCTGGGAACTGAGGAATAGATTTCCATACCTGTTCTGCATCTCATCATGTGACAAACGCATTCAAGTGCCCCAAACCAAGCCTCATTAACTATTGAGAAATGCGTGCAGACATCCATAAACATGAAGCCCTCTGTAGCTCATTTCCAAAACTATTAAGAAGCACAGATGAATATGTATTACTGATGGGATCAGTACTGATTTGTATGATGTTCTAAAGTAGATTAAAAGCTATAGACAATATTATTAATAACCTAATTTATCTGTGGAGTAAATTTGTAGATTTAATGTTGTGATTATAAAGAGCAGCATGAAGAGTTTTTTGAAAATAGATGCTTTGAGTAATTTTATCTGACATCTTAAACCATGAAAATATCTGAGTTGGAATTTCTTAATAGAACACTTAAGCATGAATATTAAATTAATCATTTGTGACTCTTCAAAAAACAGAGCGTTATGTATTTCTAAATGGGAAATTTATTCTGTAGAATTAATAGTATATGTTGCAGATTCATAAATCACTGACTATATTAAAGCAAAATGATCTGGTTAAAAGAAATTGAGCTGTAGAGTTAGGAAGGCTGGGGTTCAAATTTCAGTCTTCTATGTGGTCTTGAGGAAATTACTTAACCTGGCTGTGCTTAAAATGCCTCAACTGAAAATAGCCTGAGATTGCCACCTTCACAATATTACTCTGAAGATTAAATAGTATTGTATATACAAAGCACTTAGCACAGGTCCTAGTACATGAAAGCAGTCAATAAAAGATATGTATTATTATTGTTTTTATTATTTTTAAATTATCATTTTATCATAAAAGAATGCCATCACAAAATTATTATTCTTAGCATGTCAGACTTGCACTCAAGTTAACATGAGGTTTATGACCATTTTCAGCTAGACATCACAAAGACAATTTTCATAACCCTCTTGATATAATGAAATGTGGCTAATGTTGCCCACTGAGGCCAGCACAACTCTATTAATAGCAAAGAGCCTTAATGGAGCAATGCTGCAGCAAGGAACACTCTTTTCAAGAAATCATAAGTATTATTGATCTATTTTTCTTTCTCTTCCTCAAGAAAGCAAACTGGAAGCATGTTCGATCCTAATGGACCAGCGGTGAAGGAGAAGGAGTTGTTTTCTCTGAATCAGTTGGGGAAGGCTTATCTCCACACATCACCCGTAAATAGAGCTCTACCTCCCTGCCCAGAGAATCCCTTAAATGGCTGGTCTCTGTCCCTGAGCACAGTCTATTACATTGGTCCTTAATACACCACCTGGAAAAATATTCAGCTTTAATTAAGTTTGACAGTCTCCAAATACAATGTTGTTTAAGTGGCAAAGATTGAGTTTGTTTTCAATATGAGAGAAAACGGCAATTAGATGGAAAAGGAAACTTCAAGAATGCAGTCTCCTGTGTGTGATGTTTTTGGAGGCAACTAATGAGACAGAGAGACAGAGAAGAAAGCAGAGAAAATGTTTATCTGAAATCCCCTTGGAAGCAGAGAAATCCTCTTTGAACCAAAGAAATCATGAGGGTAGAAGAAAATGATGTAGAGCATTCTCTATAGCTATAATAACCATGATGATGACTTTATAACTGCACGCCACAGAGCAATTTTTAATCATTTAATTTTCAGAGTACTGCTGTGTATCCCTCTTTTATCACAAACACACAAGATAAATATCTTGAAAGCCTTGTGTGACCCCACAGTGACAAAACCTAATGGCTACTTCTCTGACCCTCTGGACCTCTCAGGATCTGCTGATGCTGCTGTTCTCACTGGTGCTCATTTCCTCCTTGGGTTGCAGACTTTCCTCATCTCTTCAGACCTTCCTTGTCCTGCTCCTGCCTCCTAAATGTGCAAATCCTCTCAAAGCGCAAATCTCTCTACTCGATTCTTTGAAGAATGCATCCAGCCCTCCCTGCACCATCTATCAGCTCTACAGAGAAGATCCCCAGAGACACATTCCAAGCCCCATTCTCTTTCTAAGCATCAGTTCTGCATTTGGGATGGCTTCATTGAGAAGGTAGGGTTTGAACTGGTTTTGAAGGCTGAGCAGATTCAAATAGTCAAAGAAGTGGAATTTAGAAAAGAGTATTATGGGTGGAATGATGACCATGGGCAGAGTGCAGAGATGCAAAACAAGGGATGTTTGGATGACAGTGAAGGTCTGCAAGGAATTCTTATCCTTTTTAAAAGACATTCAGGAAGAGGACTTTTCCATCTTCTAGGACCTTCTGCTTTTCTAAATGCCTGGGGGCATTTTCTAGTGCTTATTCTCCAAAGTTTAAAAATAAGTCAAAGGGCAAACACTTCCTTCACCCTTAACTCTAATGGCATCAAAAAACATGTCCCAGATCCCCAGAGGCCCCATTTCCAGAAGTCTCATCTCCCCCAGACATCACCCCCCCACACCTTGCCCAACTTCACCAGAAATACCCCTGGGCACAGGGATCTGATGAGATTTGCTCTGCACTTCAATTCTGAAGCAGTTGTTTGACTCCTGCTGAGTTCAGCTGCTGGTCTTCAAACTTTTTCTTCAAAGGAAATCACCTCACATTCTCAGAATTTTGATTCCTTGGCTTCCTCTTTTCACAAAAAAGGCAAAGGCAGTTAATGGAAGTTTGAGTGAGCTGTCCAAAATACCATTGTTATCTCCTGACACCTGTCCCACGACTTATTACACAACCTTTGATACAGGGTCTGCAGAAGACAGAGTGATTTTTAGTATGTTAGTGAAAGAAAGGAAAACCACATTATGCATTTGGATAAATCCTTGTTCCGTTACATGGTCCAAAGCATGAAACAGAAAATAACAATTGGATGAATTCTCCCACTGAGCCATCCCAAGTTCAAAACTAGAAATAATCTAATCTTCCTAACCCAGGTCTTTTGCAAAAGTAACTTATCTCCAAGGAGAGACGTCATTTAATACATGTTTTGCAGCACATGAGAAGTATAACACTATGTCACATGCCCATGTGCAAAATTACAAAAGTCATCACTCTTGGCAGCTCAGAGCTATTGAATATATTTCAAGGTTCAATGGCTTAAGTCAGAAGTTTTGCTCTTCATCTCTTTATAAGTTTATCTCTGAATATATGAGCTTATGCTAAACATAGTTTAATCTACCCCTTGCTCCAGCCCTATCTATTTCACTCCACAAAATAAATTTTAAAGGTATTTATAGATTCCATGGTCAAAGGATAGAACACAAGCACTGTTTGTCTACTCAAGATGCTATTTCCCTATTTTGTTTTGGATTATATATAGTGCACACCTCATAAACCTTTTCAAAAAGCTCATTTTTCCACCTGCCTTTATGACTATCTTAGCATCTTTCTTTACCAAAAATTGTCTTAATGCCCACAGTAAAAGTATAATCCATATGCTAGTTACATACTTAAAAAAAAATAAAGCTATGGACATCTGCTTTAGATTATGACAGTAATAATTCCAAAACTAACTAGGAAATCAGATAAAACCCTAAAATATTTACTTGAAGTTATTGGAGAGCTGCCAAGGTAACCAGGATTTGAGAGTGCAAGAGTCTACAGAGAAGAGAAACGTAGGGAGGTGAGTTGACTTTCTGTGGGTTGCTTTTCCCCCAGGACATTTGCTGAGTCTTGTCTTTATGATGAATTAGAATCTGACAAACTGGGAGGAGAGTTATTGCTAAGAGACAAGAAAGCCACGAGGAGGCTTCCGGGAAGACGGCGGAAGAGTAAGACGCGGAGATCACCTTCCTCCCCACAGATACACCAGAAATACATCTACACATGGAACAACTCCTACAGAACACCTACTGAACACTGGCAGAAGACCTCAGACATCCCAAAAGGAAAGACACCCCTCACGTACCTGGGTAGGGCAAAAGAAAAAAGAATAAACAGAGACAAAAGAATAGGGACGGGACCTGCACCAGTGGGAGGGAGCTGCGAAGGAGGAAAAGTTTCCACACACTAGGAAGCCCCTTCGCGGGTGGAGACTGCGGGTGGTGGAGGGGAAAAGCTTCAAAGCCGCGGAGCAGAGCACAGCCACAGGGGTGCAGAGGGCAAAGCAGAGAGATTCCCGCACAGAGGATCAGGGCCGACCGGCACTCACCAGCCCGAGAGGCTTGTCTGCTCACCCGCCGGGGCGGGCAGGGCTGGGAGTTGAGGCTCGGGCTGTGGTCGGAGCGCCGGGAGAGGACTGGGGTTGGCGGCGTGAACACAGCCTGCAGGGGGTTAGTGTGCCACTGCTGGCCGGGAGGGAGTCCGGGGAAAAGTCTGGACCTGCCGAAGAGGCAAGAGACTTTTTCTTACCTCTTTGTTTCCTGGTGCGCGAGGAGAAGGGATTAAGAGCGCTGCTTAAAGGCGCTCCAGAGACGGGCGCGAGCCGCGGCTAAAAGCGCGGACCCCAGAGACGGGCATGAGACGCTAAGGCTGCTACTGCCGCCACCAAGGGGCCTGTGTGCGAGCGCAGGTCACTCTCCACACCCCTCTTCCACGGAGCCTGTGCAGCCCGCCACTGCCAGGGTCCCGGCATCCAGGGACAACTTCCGCCGGAAGAACGCGCGGCGGCCTCAGGCTGGTACAACGTCACGCTGGCCTCTGCCACCGCAGGCTCGCCCCGCACTCCGTGCCCCTCCCTCCCCCCCGGCCTGAGTGAGCCAGAGCCCCCGAATCAGCAGCTCCTTTAACCCCGTCCTGTCTGAGTGAAGAACAGATGCCCTCTGGCGACCTACATGCAGAGGCGGGGCCAAATCGAAAGCTGAGGCCCTGGGAGCTGTGAGAACAAAGAAGAGAAAGGGAAATCTCTCCCAGCAGCCTCAGAAGCAGCAGATTAAAGCTCCACAATCAACTTGATGTACCCTGCATCTGTGGAATACATGAATCGACAACCAATCATCCCAAATTAAGGAGGTGGACTTTGAGGGCAAGATTTATTGTTTTTTCCCCTTTTCCTCTTTTTGTGTGTATGTGTATGCTTCTGTGTGAGATTTTGTCTGCATAGTTTTGCTTCCACCATTTGTCCTAGGGTTCTATCCGTCCATTTTATTTTTGTTTTTTTAATTTTTTTCTTTTTTTCTCTTAATAATTATTTTTTTATTTTAATAACTTTATTATATTTTATCTTACTTTATTTTATTTTACTTTATCTCCTTTCTTTTTTCCTTCTTTCCCTCCTTCCGTCCTTCCTCCCTCCCTCCCTCCTTTCTTTCTTTCTATCTTTCTACTTCTACTAATTCTTTCTTTCTACTTTTATTCCCTTTTTTTTTTTTTTTTTTTTTTTTTTTTTTTTTTTGCGGTACGCGGGCCTCTCGCATTGCAGAGCACAGGCTCCAGACGCGCAGGCTCAGCGGCCATGGGTCATAGGCCCAGCCGCTCCCCGGCATGTGAGATCTTCCCAGACCGGGGCATGAACCGGCATCCCCGGCATCGGCAGGCAGACTCCCAACCACTGCGCCACCAGGGAAGCCCCCTTTTATTCCCTTTTATTCTGAGCCGTGTGGATGAAAGGCTCTTGGTGCAGCAGCCAGGAGTCAGTGCTGTGCCTCTGAGGAGGGAGAGCCAACTAAAGGACACTGGTCCACAAGGGACCTCCCAGCTCCACATAATATCAAATGGCGAAAATCTCCCAGAGATCTCCATCTCAACACCAGCACCCAGCTCCACTCAACGACCAGCAAGCTACAGTGCTAGACATCCTATGCCAAACAACTGGCAAGACAGGAACACAACCCTACCCATTAGCAGACAGGGTGCCTAAAATCATAATAAGTCCACAGACACCCTAAAACACACCACCAGATATGGACCTGCCCACCAGAAAGACAAGATCCAGCCTCACCCACCAGAACACAGGCACTAGTCCCCTCCACCAGGAAGCCTACACAACCCACTGAACCAACCTTAGCCACTGCGGACAGACACCAAAAACAACGGGAACTACAAACCTGCAGCCTGAAAAAAGGAGACCCCAAACACAGTAAGATAAGCAAAATGAGAAGACAGAAAAACACACAGCAGATGAAGGAGCAAGATAAAAACGCACCAGACCTAACAAATGAAGAGGAAATAAGCAGTCTACGTGAAAAAGAATTCAGAATAATGATAGTAAAGATGATCCAAAATCTTGGAAAGAGAATAGACAGAATGCCAGAAACATTTAACAAGGACCTAGAAGAACTAAAGATGAAACAAGCAACAATGAACAACACAATAAATGAAATGAAAAATACTCTAGATGGGATCAATAGCAGAATAACTGAGGCAGAAGAACGGATAAGTGACCTGGAAGATAAAATAGTGGAAATAACTACTGCAGAGCAGAATAAAGAAAAAAGCATGAAAAGAACTGAGGACAGTCTCAGAGACCTCTGGGACAACATCAAATGCACCAACATTCAAATTATAGGGGTTCCAGAAGAAGAGAAAAAGGAAGGGACTGAGAAAATATTTGAAGAGATTATAGTTGAAAATGTCCCTAATATGGGAAAGGAAATAGTTAATCAAGTCCAGGAAGCACAGAGAGTACCATACAGGATAAATCCAAGGAGAAATATGCCAAGACACATATTAATCAAACTGTCAAAAATTAAATACAAAGAAAATATATTAAAAGCAGCAAGGGCGCAACGGGAGAGGCCACAACAGTGACAGGCCCACGTACCGCAAAAAAAAAAAAAAAAAAAAAGCAGCAAGGGAAAAACAACAAATAACACACAAGGGAATCCCCATAAGGTTAACAGCTGATCTTTCAGCAGAAACTCTGCAAGCCAGAAGGGACTGGCAGGACATGTTTAAAGTGATGAGGAGAAAAACCTACAACCAAGATTACTCTACCCAGCAAGGATCTCATTCAGATTTGATGGAGAAATTAAAACCTTTACAGACAAGCAAAAGCTGAGAGAGTTCAGCACCACCAAACCAGCTTTACAACAAATGCTAAAGGAACTTCTCTAGGCAAGAAACACAAGAGAAGGAAAAGACCTACAATAACGAGCCCAAAACAAATAAGAAAATGGGAATAGGAACATACATATTGATAATTACCTTAAATGTCAATGGACTAAATGCTCCCAGCAAAAGACACAGATTAGCTGAATGGATACAAAAACAAGACTCATATATTTGCTGTCTACAAGAGACCCACTTCAGACCTAGAAACACATACAGACTGAAAGTGAGGGGATGGAAAAAGATATTTCATGCAAATGGAAACCAAAAGAAAGCTGGAGTAGCAATTCTTATATCAGACAAAATAGACTTTAAAGACTATTACAAGAGACAAAGAAGGACACTACATAATGATCAAGGGATCGATCCAAGAAGAAGATATAACAATTGTAAATATGTATGCACCCAACATAGGAGCACCTCAATACATAAGGCAAATACTAACAGCCATAAAGGGGGAAATCAGGGGCTTCCCTGGTGGCGCAGCGGTTGGGTGTCTGCCTGCCGATGCAGGGGACACAGGTTCGTGCCCCGGTCCGGGAAGATCCCACATGCCGTGGAGCGACTGGGCCCGTGAGCCATGGCCGCTGAGCCTGAGCGTCCGGAGCCTGTGCTCTGCAACAGGAGAGGCCACAATGGTGAGAGGCCCGCGTACCACAAAAAAAAAAAAAAAAAAGGGGAAATCAACAGTAACACATTCACAGTAGGGGACTTTAACAACCCACTTTCACCAGTGGACAGATCATCCAAAATGAAAATAAATAAGGAAACACAAGCTTTAAATGATACATTAAACAAGATGGACTTAATTGATATTTATAGGAAATTTCATCCAAAAACAACAGAATACACATTTTTCTCAAGTGCTTATGGAACATTCTCCAGGATAGACCATATCTTGGGTCACAAATCAAGCCTTGGTAAATTTAAGAAAATTGAAATTGTATCAAGTATCTTTTCCTACCACAACGCTATGAGACTAGATATCAATTACAGGAAAAGTTCTGTAAAAAATACAAACACATGGAGGCTAAAAAATACACTACTTAATAAAGAAGTGATCACTGAAGAAATCAAAGAGGAAATTAAAAAATACCTAGAAACAAATGACAATGGAGACACGACGACCCATAATCTATGGGATGCAGCAAAAGCAGTTCTAAGAGGGAAGCTTATAGCAATACAACCCTACCTTACAAAACAGGAAACATCTCGCATAAACAACCTAACCTTGCACCTAAAGCAATTAGAGAAAGAAGAACAAAAAAACCCCAAAGGTAGCAGAAGGAAAGAAATCATAAAGATCAGATTAGAAATAAATGAAAAAGAAGTGAAGGAAATGATAGCAAAGATCAATAAAACTAAAAGCTGGTTCTTTGAGGAGATAAACAAAATTGATAAACCATTAGCTAGACTCATCAAGAAAAACAGGGAGAACACTCAAATCAATAGAATTAGAAATGAAAAAGGAGAAGTAACAACTGACACTGCAGAAATACAAAAGATCATGAGAAATTACTACAAGCAACTCTATGCCAATAAGATGGAAAACCTGGAAGAAATGGACAAATTCTTAGAAATGCACAACTGCCAAGACTGAATCAAGAAGAAATAGAAAATATGAACAGTCCAATCATAAGCACTGAAATTGAAGCTGTGATTAAAAATCTTCCAACAAACAAAAGCCCAGGACCAGATGGCTTCACAGGCAAATTCTATCAAACATTTAGAGAAGAGCTAACACCTATCCTTCTCAAACTCTTCCAAAATATAGCAGAGGGAGGAACACTCCCAAACGCATTCTACAAGGCCACCATCACCCTGACCAAAACCAGACAAGGATGTCACAAAGAAAGAAAACTACAGGCCAATATCACTGATGAACATATATGCAAAAATCCTCAACAAAATACTAGCAAACAGAATCCAACAGCACATTCAACAGATCATACACCATGATCAAGTGGGGTTTATCCCAGGAATGCAAGGATTCTTCAATATCCGCGAATCAATCAACGTGATACACCATATTAACAAATTGAAGGAGAAAAACCATATGATCATCTCAATAGATGCAGAGAAAGCTTTCTACAAAATTCAACACCCATTTATGATAAAAACCCTGCAGAAAGTAGGCATAGAGGGAACTCTCCTCAACATAATAAAGGCCATATATGACAAACCCACAGCCAACATTGTCCTCAATGGTGAAAAACTGAAAGCATTTCCACTAAGATCAGGAACAAGATAAGGTTGTCCACTCTCACCACTCTTATTCAACATAGTTTTGGGAGTTTTACCCACAGCAATCAGAGAAGAAAAGGAAATAAAAGGAATCCAAATCGGAAAAGAAGAAGTAAAGCTGTCACTGTTTGCAGATGACATGATACTATACACAGAGAATCCTAAAGATGCTACCAGAAAACTACTAGAGCTACTGAATGAATCTGGTAAAGTAGCAGGATACAAAATTAATGCACAGAGATCCCTGGCATTCCTATACACTAATGATGAAAAATGTGAAAGTGAAATCAAGAAAACACTCCCATTTACCATTGCAACAAAAAGAATGAAATATCTAGGAATAAACCTACCTACAAAGAGAAAAGACCTGTATGCAGAAAATTATAAGACACTGATGAAAGAAATTAAAGATGATACAAATAGATGGAGAGATATACCATGTTCTTGGATTGGAAGAATCAACATTGTGAAAATGACTCCACTACCCAAAGCAATCTACAGATTCAATGCAATCCCTATCAAACTACCACTGGCATTTTTCACAGAACTAGAACAAAAACTTTCACAATTTGTATGGAAACACAAAAGACCCCGAATAGCCAAAGCAATCTTGAGAACGAAAAACAGAGCTGGAGGAATCAGGCTCCCTGACTTCAGACTATACTACAAAGCTACAGTAATCAAAACAGTATGGTACTGCCACAAAAAACAGAAATATAGATCAATGGAACAGGATAGAAAGTCCCAGAGAAACCCACGCACATATGGTCACCTTATCTTTGATAAAGGAGGCAGGAATGTACAGTGGAGAAAGGACAGCCTCTTCAATAAGTGGTGCTGGGAATACTGGACAGGTACAGGGAAAAGTATGAAATTAGATCACTCTCTAACACCATACACAAAAATAATCACCAGTAGACCTGCAGGGAATTCTTAGGCAGAAAAAAAGAAAATGAATCCAGATGGAAACAAGGACATAATGCATGAAGGAATAAAAAAACATCAGAAAAGGTAAAAATTTAAGAAAATAACAATGAGCATTAACATAAAATCAACATTAATAATGCCTTGTGGAGTTTAAATATGTATAATATATATTTTAAATATAACATATTTTACACACAATATAAGTACTGCTTATAATATTTAAAATATGTATTATTTATACATATATACATGTTTATATGTATATATTTTACAATATTTATAAAATATTACATATATAATAGTATATATTTTGTATAATATGTATATTTAAATGTACATAATAATACATATATTGTTTTTAAATGTATCAATTTTATGTATATATAATATAAATATTATCATATTATTATGACAATAATAATACAAAAGAGGGAAGTAAATGAAGTTAAAGGGCTAGAAGATTCGAACATTGTTTGGAAAAAGGTAACATGATAATAAATCATGGATGGATTTTGTAATCTCTAGGGTAAATACTAAATAACAGTAAAAGAACATATAGCTAAAAATCTAACAAATGAGAAAAAATAGTAAAAAAAATACAAAATAGAAGTCAGCTTAAAGTTGGTACATGATAAGATTATTATAAGAAAGGAAAATTATGATCAGTCTTTCCCATGAACATAGATGCAATTGTACTTAACAAAATAATAGCATATCCAGTTACTCATAAAAAGGTAATACATCATGCCTTAGTGGGTTTTATTCCAAGAATGCAAAGGTATTTAATATTCAAAAATCGCTAATTGCAATTCCCACATTAACAGAAAGAAAAAAAAAGAAAGAAGAGTCAGCCGTAGAAAGTACATTTGAAAAAATTTAACATGTAATCATGATTTAAAACAAACTACTGGAAACCAGGAATAAAATGAAACTATTAATCTGAACAAAACTATCTACAAAAAACCCACAATGGACACCATACTTTGTGGTGAAATATTAAAAGCCTTCCTTCTGCAATTGGTAATAAGACAAGAATGTCAGCTATCACCACTTCCATTTAACATTGTACTGGGGGTCCTAGCGAGAAAAATAAATAAAGGCATGTGGTGTTGAAAGGAAGAAGTAAAACCGTCATTAGTTTCTGATGATATGATTGTGTAAGTAAAACAAAAAAGAATCTACAAACTATTAGAATTAATAAATTAATTAAGTTTATTGGATACCTGGTCACTGTACAAAAGTCAATTGTGGAACACAAATTAAAGTCACAATGAAATACCATTACATATCCATCAGAATTGCTAAAACTGAACAAAAATGACTATTTGAAATGTTGGCAATGACATAAAGCAGAAGTAATTCTGGGGCTGTAAGTTTGTACAACTAACTTGCAAAACTGATTAGTAGTATCTAAGGATGCTGAATATATCCACACCCAATGAATCAGCAATTCTATTCCTAAATGTATACACAATAGAAATGCACATGTATGTTGTATCCTCCTCCCAGAAAAAGAAAAGATGTATACAAATGCTTATAACAGCATCATTGCAATAACCAAAAACTGGAAACAGCCTATTTGTCTACCAACAGTAGAACAGATAAATAAATTATGGTGCATTGATACAATGAAATATTATGCAAACATGCAAATATACCACCCAGTTCTACATGGATGAATGCCACAAATAAAATGCTGGATGAGGCAAGCCACACACAAAAAGGAAATATTCCATAATTCCACTTGTATAAAGCTTTAAAAAGGCAAAACAAACCTAGGGTGATGAAAGTCAGAATAGTGATTATGTTTGGGGATAGTGATTTCTGGGAGACATCATGAGGAAACCTTCTCAGGTGGTGGCAATGTTCTATGTCTTGAATTGGGTGGTTGTTAAGTGGGTTTGGCCTCCTTGAAAAAATGTATTGAGCTGTATGCTTATGATCTGTGCATTTTTATGTATCCTTCAATATCCTTCATTAAAAATGTGTCAACTACATCTATAAAGATAACCATTCCTTTGTAAATTGATGTAACCACTCTACAAAACAGTATGGATATTCCTCAAAAAATTGAAAATAGAACTGCCACATGATCCAGGAATCCCACTCCTGGGTATATATCCAAAGGAAATGAAAACACTAATTTGAAAAGATACATGCACCTCAATGTTCATAGCAGCATTATTTACAATTGCCGAGATATGGAAGCAGCCTAAGTGTCCATCAACAGATGAATGGATAAAGAAGATGTGGTATTATATATATATATATATATATATATATATATATATATATATATATATAGTTGTAGTTGTAAATCAACCATTCTTCAATAAAAAATCCACACCTTTAGTGAATGTCTTCTATGTACAAGAGATTTTGCTAAGATTTATGGAAAATGCAAGATACGTTGAGTGGAAGAGATTAATAAGTTGATTGGGAAAACATAGACATGTGAAAATGTGAGTTAGAACACAGAAACAGGGGAGAAGTGAGTGGATGTCTGCATTTAGAGCTGTAACTGTGTGGAGGCTGTGGAAATCCCAGGACACGTGTGAATTCCAATTCTCCATCCTTTCTGTAAGATGTCTAGAAGCTGTGCAGGGAGAGTTATCATATAGTCCACCCTCAAGTTCCTGAAAGTGGATTTTGCCCCTCAGTCAGTTACAGCCTTCCTTTCCCCATGTTTGTTGGGACACAGTTTACCACCCTCTATGGAAAGGCAATGATGATATAGAGCCTGGGATCAGAAACCAAACCAACTGGATTCAAATCCTGACTCCCCATCCCACAGGGTGTAAGGCTTTGGGCAAATTAGTTAGTTACCTCTCCAAGATGGTAGAACAGGGGTAACAGTAGTCCCTAACCTTTAGCCTAGCTGTGGGCATAAAATGATTTCATGCAGGTAAATTCCTTACCAAAGTATGGCACATAGGATATTCTTAAGAAGTATTAGTTACCATTCATCAACCCCTGGGTTGTTACTTGGGAAGAAGTGAGTAATATGTGAGGCCTTCCTCAAGTAGCTCACATACAAGGGATGATAGACAAGGAAACAATTAGCTACACGCAACCTGATAAAGCTGAGCTATGAGCATGGAGTAGAGAGCAATTCATTCAATTATGGCAATAAGAGGATGTGACATTTGAGTGTCAAAGATGTCTACAAATTTGATCCAGAATGGATCAAGGTCAACTAGCATATTAACAGTTAGATCTAGTATATTTCAAGGCCAAGCAACAGATATTTTTAAACATCTCTTGGTTTAACCATTCTAATCTTGTCATCATTATCCATCCATTAGCTTCCAAAAAGACAATGGGTTATTTCTCTATCAGCTAAAAAGGACAACACCAATGGATTATCTATAGCCATATGCTGGTGACGCGTGAGCTCCAAGACAGAAAAGAACCCTCGTGGTCAATTTTAAGGGCCCAGTGTAGGTCTCTAATTATTTTGACCTACTGGACAGGTCTATATTTAGAAGCAAGTTGTGAATTATATGAAATGTGGCCGACTAGACACTACTTCATGCTGCAAAGATTGGGGAGACGCTCAGAGATCAAGGGAGGAACCAGACATAAGCTGTTAATCATTAAAGAAGAGAGCCTCTCTGAAGCCACATACAGAAGCAGCATTCTGTCTGGCATTTCTTAGTCACCACTAACTCCCAGGCCCATCAAATGTTAACATCTGGATTAATGATTTTTATGCACAAGCATCCTTCCTGCCCTCAGGACATTGACCTGGAGCCATGGATAGCAAACACACACACAATCATGTGATTTAGTTAGCATTGATGGTGTGCTCCAAATGGGAAACCTAGTCCCCTATGTTGTCTCTCAGAGAGTATCAAGTACCATTGTGGAACCTGAGGGGCTGAGCGTGCAGCTGGAGTGGAGTGAAGGTGAGGGATGGAAGGAAGGCCAGGCAGGGAGATGGAGGGGAGAGCAGAGAGCTGAGAATCTGGGGTCCTTTGTCCAGCACCCAAAGACTTTCTATTGTGCTCTTATAACTTTTCTAGCTCTGCATAAGATCCTGAGGTTAAATTAGGGAACACAATGTGATTCCTGCTCTTTAGGTTCAAATTCTAGATGGAGAGAAAGAAACATGAACAACTGCAATAGGATGCAATAAAGATCATTGCAATGTGCAACGAAAAAATGGGAAAGGGATGATCAAATATTCCTAGGTTGTGGGCTAAGAGAGAAAAAGTGCCATTGAAGTTGGTGCCAAAAGGATGAACAGGAATTTAGCCGAGGAAGCACAACTTGCACAAAATCCAGAAGTACACAAGTGAGCTCTCTCTAAATTGGCCCTGGGATCATCATCAGCATTATATATGCAAGTTTCTTCTAAGGTGGGGAAAGTTACCTGTTGGAAAATACTTCAATGATCCTAGGACCAGGATCAGCAACTAACTTGGGATAATAGGATGCAGTGGGCAGAGCTATGGGTCAGAAATCCAAAGAAGCCCTTTGTTCTTTTCTTGGTCGTCAACTCCCTCCTAGTCTCCCCCTCACAAGCCTGCTCATTCTCCTTGACACACACCGGTGGGGAACCCCAACACGGTGATTGGTGGAGTTTGCTTCACTCCTGGAATTTGAGACTTGAAGGTCATAAGTCATTTGCATTGGTCAATTTTGCAATAAGATAGATTGACTATCTAAATATTGACTCTTTGGAAACTCAATGTAAAAGTCTGATATGTGGAAGTGTTATCACTTGACTTGAAAATTAAGTTGATTATTTACTTTGAAGTGCATAAGCCTCATTATCTGTCAGTGGAAAGAAAAGCAAAGAGTAAGAACAAGGTACCATCCTTCTTATTCTAAGGAGATCCAGTGTTCTTATGGGAAATCTAAGAGTGGAATGAGGTGAAGTGAGTAGATCTCAGACTCCCTGAAATATAAGAGGTGTCCCCTAAACACTGGAAGTCACTGACTTGAGCTGAATTTTTCCTGCCATGGAGTTTTAAATGATATAAATTTTTACTGTAGTCCTTGTAAATGATTTCTGCCTTGTAAATGAGTGCCAAAAATGCACCAGTCCATAAAATGACTTTTCAGAAGTCTACCAGCTTTAAAACATTAGGCATCAATTCAAAATTGCTCTGAGTTAAGAGGTACTGCTGTAGTTCAAAAAATGAAATAATTTGTCTCCAGAATTTAAAGGAGAAATTCTAAGAAATATTTTCATGACCTTTTAACACAAAATATTAAGACCTATTACATTCTGTCATCAGCAATGCCAGTGACCTTGCAAAACGGAAAAGGCATCAGATAAACCGCAACAGTGAGTTCCTCCTGTAGGATCATCTCCAAGTAATTTAGACTCCAGGAAGCTTCAAAGAAAAGCACTGAAATCTTGGTTTACACTGCACCAAGCAAAATTTGGAGGGTGTGAGAAGGACAACTGCTTAACTCTTATTCGGAAGAGACAAAGCCTATGATTGGTTTGCCCCTTCCACCCCATTATTTCAGGAATTTTTCATGTAAAAGTTTGACTGTAGCTCTCTTGACTTTCGCAGAATTGAAGATGACAAAAATAGCCTTTAATTAACCAGCTGCAAACTATGATAATGGTTTTTCTTCACCTCTGGGCAATTGCCTTGTGATGGTCTGACATGTGTACCTCCAAGGTCATTCCACAATCTTTTGAAACAGTAATTTGTTTACTGCCAGTTTAAAAAAATTTTTGCGTACAAGTGAAAGAGTCCTGGGTGTGAGAGGTAAGGGAACTGACTGCTGAGAGCCAGTAGATTCACTCAAAGGTCCTGACCCATGTGAAGCATGTCTTGGCCTGTAAACATGTCAGAATGACATTAGCCGTGTATTTACAAAGCACGACCCTGAGCGGGTCCATTATGCCTGGTCTAATGGAACTGCATTCCTCTAAGTGCTTTTAAAGTTGTGTAGGCTGCACAGCCAATATCCCTTCTGGGTACCTGAAAGCTTGATGGTCATAAATAGCAAGTGGGGCCCCCCAGGGTGATTCTTAGCTGACTGAGGTACACTGAGACAGGAGGCACAGGTCTGTCTTCTGTCACAGTCTTGTCCATTTGTCTGAGCCTCTGTTATTCTTATTTATTCAACTTTCCCAAATAGGAGAGCAGAGAACAAACTAATGTCACCATTCTTCCGTCAGTTGACTATCCATCATCTGCTATTACTCTCATCAGTTGACTATGTCCCATCCACTCACACTGTGCTAAGCAGCTCCCTGGGCTAACTTAAACCACTCCCACTCCTAACCCAATGAGTTAAGTACTATTACTACCACGATTTTACATTGAGAAAACTAAGAATTAAGGAGATGAAATAACATGCCCCAGGTTACAAAGGTAGTATGTGTTGCACTGTCATTAACCCCAAAGTCAGCTTTGAGAAGTTCAGTAGCTTGCCTAAGTTTACAGAGCTAGTAAGTGGTACAACTTGAAGTTCAAGCCAGACTCTTTCTTTCCTCTGTAGCCCAGTGCAGATTGGTTTTGTAGATTTTAATGCCTGCTAAAACAAGTAGAGTTTTTAACTAGCTAAGGTTAAATAGCTAATGGTCAGCAGTGTATAACCCAATTCAGGACTCTTGTCACACCACTGTTCTCCCTACAGCACTGAATGAACTCTCACCTGATTTCACTTAAGTGAAAAAAGATCTAAGGACTGAAGAAGGTCAGCTGGAGTGTGGTATAAGCATAAATCAACAGCAATCAAAATGTGATTATAGGATAAACCTAACTCAATTAAAAAATAAAAATATCTTTATCATCTATTTGTTTTCCCTGTTAATATTTTACAAAGTCACTCATTTTTGACATTTTTCTTTTATTTGACAAGTTAATTATCTAAGATCTTCTACCTTCATTAAAATCAGCAGGGTTTTTGCAGTAAGTGATAATAGACTTGATTTTTTCTAACTATAAATTTGTATTCGTGTGTGTATATATGTGTTTATATATGCATATGCATGTATCTATAGCATTTTTTACATTTGGAATACAGGGTCAATACTCTCAAGTACAAATGCCTTTAAAGTAGACACAGAGATATCTTACACTAATAATAGAAGTAACATTTAATCCAAGTGTTTGATCTGTAGATATTTTCAATCAGTATTTGTTGAATAAATAAACTATTTGCTGATCATCCCCTCTGATTAAAAATAGAATTCTAATATGTAAAATATTAACTTTCATTTAGCCACTGGGCTTCTAGTTGTGTTTAATGATACATTAATCATGTGTAAAGTAGCCTGAAGCTTTACTATGTACCAGTAAAACTGTGTCCTAAAACACTGGAAGGAGAGAAATATTTCTAGAATAAAAGACATTTAGGTAGTCTTGAGAACTACTCTGAGGTTTAAAAAATATACAGCATACTCAGAAAGAAAAAGAAGAAAGGAATTCATTTTACCAATATAAAGTAAAATAGACCAATGGATTTGATTCCACTATATTAGTAGTGAAATATGAGGACACAGAAATCCATGTCATTTACCTCTCAGGAACCTTCCAGTGAACACATACTTAAAACCTTACACTATATCAAGAAGTCCAATTGATCAATCCTTTCAGCCTGTGGGAGTGTATGTATGCATATGTATATATATATATGTGTCTCCCATGTTTTCTCATTGTCTTTCTTTTAAACTTTGCACAGAAAAACAATTTCAGTGTATTGAAAAGTTCTATGAGAACCCAAATCTCACAGTCTCCAGATAAACCCAACATGGAGCTCTAAATCCTAGGTTAATATTGACATATGCTGTTACTGAGCTCCAACAGAAAAGATAAAGATGGTTTATATCCAAGTCTGACAACACAGAAAACCACATATGTTTTCCTAGTGACGATTCATAAAACAAGAACCACCATGATGCAATCAGAGAGCCCTATTTACTAATGAATGCTTTTATCAATGTTTTATCGGTCAATAAAAAAGGCAGCATAAAAATAAATTAGCTGAGGATATGAAGTCTTCCCTTCAGAAGTACTGTTCCACAAAAGCTTTCATGTCTCCCACTCAGACCAGGGCTGCTTGATCACTGGGGTCTCTCCCACAGTGAGTGAGCAGGTTCAATCTGGCAGAGAAGCTGGCTCCTGCAGTGACAGAAGGCTTCCTGTACCCTGCAGTTACAGGACCAGCTTGGGGAACATGCTTGGTGGGATCACAGATCATGTGCTTAGGCAAGGCTCGAAACAAATAGCAGACCAAAACCTGAAATGGAACTTGCCCCATCAACGTGAAGAAAAATCTTGTCAACTAGGCACTTTGGGGCTCAGTAAATGGCACTGCACTTGGAGGTATTTACAGGAGGCAAATTTCTCTACTGCACTTTCAAGATGGCAAGTTGTTGGACAATGGCTATGTCATTGGCTTGTTGCCCACAAAGCCCATTCATTCTTTCACACATACTGAGCTGCCCAGAAAGTGTCTAAGCAGAGAAGATGCCCCAAAATTGTCCTGCAAGGCCCTTACCAAGCGTATCTTTATCCTTTGGTGTGTATCTTCGTGACTCCAATCACATTAACCTCTCGTTCCCCTGAACCCTCAAATCATTTCCAACCTGAGTCATTTGCATGACATTCGCCATTTACTGCTTCATACTGTGGTCATTAGTAGCTTTCTGGTCACCCACATCCATTCACAGCCCCCAGTTCTCTTTGGGCAAGTAATGCTGATCAGCATTATCAGAGTTCATCTTAGGGCTTTGGCTTGAGAGATGGGAAAGAGGTGCTCACTTATTCCACAAGGCTTGAGCCTTGGGCCTGAGAATGAAGCCAGTACAGGAAGAAAGCAGAGCCCAGCTGAGAGACAGAAATATGGGGACCTTGTGGCTTAGTTTAAGTCTTAAATCCAATAATGCCCAAAGTCAACCTGAAACTTGAACTTTCCAATTATATGAGACCATAAATTCCTATTTTTTACCTTAGCCAATTTGAGTTGAGTTTCTTTACTTGGAAATTGTGATGGTTACTTTTATGTGTCAACTTGACTAGGCTAAGGGATCCCCAGATAACTGGTAAAACTATTACTTCTGGTTGTGTCTGTGAGGGTGTTTCCAAAAGAGATTAGCGTTTGAATCAGTAGACTGAGTAAGGTTGCCCTCACCAATGCAGGTGGGCATCATCCTATCCACTGAGGGCCTGAATAGAACAAAAAGATGAAGGAAGGGTGAATTTGGTATTTTTGCTTGAGCTGAGGCATCATCTTCTGCCTTCAAACGTCAGTGTTCCTGGTTCTCAGGCCTTCAGACTCAAACCAGGACTTAACACCATCAGCCTCCCAATTCTCCAGCCTTTGAACTCAGACTTACACCATCAGCTCCCCTGATTCTCAGGCCTCCAGACACAGACTGAATTACCACCAGCTTCCATGGTTCTGTACCTTGCAGAAGGCAGATCATGGGACTTGGTGGCCTCCATAGTCATGGGAGCCAACTCGTATAATAAATCAGATAGATCATAGAAAGATAGATAGATAGATAGATAGATAGATAGATAGATAGATAGATAGATAGATATAGGTATATCTTACTGGTTCTGTTTTTCTGGAGAACCCTGACTAATAAGGAACTGAAAAAATTCTGACTGATAGAAGTATGTCATATTTCCTCAGCATGATTTAACCTCCTCAAGAGGAAAACCTTACTGAGTGTTCCCCATAGACTTAACCTAGTACAAATATGTGATAGTCACTCAAAAATGTGTTTCTTCACTGATTTTCTGAATCACTCTATTCCATTTGATACTGAAATTAGAAAGTATGCATAAATTCATGACGGCCATGGCAAACCCACTTGGTGGCTCCAGTAAGTCTGTTGCTACCCCAGTCAGGCTGGTTGTGAATTTTTTTTTTTTTTTTTTTTTTTTTGTGGTACGCAGGCCCCTCACTGCTGCGACCCCTCCCGCCGCGGAGCACAGGCCCCGGACGTGCAGGCCCAGCAGCCATGGCCCACGGGCCCAGCCGCTCCGCGGCATGTGGGATCCTCCCGGGCCGGGGCACGAACCCACATGCCCTGCATCGGCAGGCAGACTCTCAACCACTGCGCCACCAGGGAAGCCCTGGTTGTGAATTTTTGACACCCTACCTAAAGCTGGTCACCCCTACCTCATTACCTGGTTATTCAGAACTCACAATCCAAATTCAGATTGACTTAAAAGATCAAATTTTTATTTTGAAGTCATTTAATATTTTCTTTATAAGTGGTTAAATCTTCTGAACCCCAAAATAAAGACATATGGGGATTTCCTATAAAATTGTGGCCATATGGTAACTTCTTTCCATAGGTGGGTGAGTTATATATACAAATCTACATGAACTTCCCCAGATAATTAGTTTCATGGAATGTTGCCTGGTAGAATAATACATTTCTTCCAAATTCTAGGACTACTCAACATGCAGACACTCTTTCCACAATTACATATTTAGAAGTTAATAAAAATATAGAAAATGTATGGGTGTGCATATGTGTGTATAGATGGTATATGGCCACTGAGGTGACCACAGATCACACTGGTCAGAAATGCAACCCATTCACTTTGTCTACATTCAAAACCCACTGGGGCGTGCTGCATTAGGAATCATTTTTCAGTTCCTCTGAAGCCATAGCCTTTCACTGAACATAATCACTTTGACCCTACTTGTGAAATGTTGACACCTTCGGGCATTATCGTTCGTCCAACATTTATTGGCGTCTACTGTGCCAGGCAATACTTCCAGGAGCTGAAGCTATAGTGGTGAACAAGATAGAGTTCCAGCCCTCACAGAGTTGATACTCTAATAAAGATGACAGGCAATACATAAATAAATAATTATGATTATTTCAGATAGTACCAAGAATTATGAAGAAAATATAACAGGATGGTATGAGAGAAAGTGACTCTAGGAATGGGAGAAGTTTCACTAGGTGGTCGGTTTTTGTTTTGTTTTTTTGGTTTTTTTTCCGGTACGCGGGCCTCTCACTGTTGTGGCCTCTCCCGTTGCGGAGCACAGGCTCCGGACGCGCAGGCTCAGCGGCCATGGCTCACGGGCCCAGCCTCTCCGCGGCATGTGGTATCTTCCCGGACCGGGGCACGAACCCGTGTCCCCTGCATCGGCAGACAGACTCCCAACCACTGCGCCACCAGGGAAGCCCTAGGTGGCCGGTTTTGAACGATGATATGAGGCTTGCACCCATCTGAAAAGCTATGTATTAAGGGCCTTTAGTTATCTTTTCTTTGAACCCTATGTCAAAAGACATTTCTCAATTCAGGGTGAGGGGTTCAGGACATTATCCATTTCACTGGAAATTACCTGCTCGCTCCTTTTTCTTTTTCTTCCTATACTGTCTTTCCTTCCACGGGGAGAGACCCTTTTCCTTCCTTTGGAGGGCCTTCCCAGGGGGCCCTGGTTCCCCTTTCTAGTGTAATCCTGAATTATAGACTTGTTGCCCTAACTTTTAAAATATATTTTGCACCCAGTGATCAGCTCTTCCACACATGGGCAGAAGTTTAACAGTTGGCAGCCAGGGTCAGAGGACCACAGATATACTAAGCTGGGTAAAAGGAAAGAACATACATATATATTTATGTATATCACTTCTGTCAAACGCAGCCACAGATGTGGTACAAGTGGCTAACCGCCCCTGAAGTTGTGGGACAAACGTCTCCCTTCAGACAAGAATCTTAAACATGGCTATCTAGAGCGCCAGTGCCCTCTCATGGATGAGCTGGGAAGCATCTCCAAGGTAACGTGCACACCCCAGTTCTCTCCAAGACGGAGCCAGCACAACACACAACACCTCTCAGCCACCACCCTCCTCCATAGATGTGGAAGATCATGGGGGGCTGTCCAAAGAAGCTGACTCTGCCCACTCCTCCATTCCCACCAAAAAGAAATCTCCACCTACCAGATGTCTCACTCCTGAAATCACCATGTTTGAGTATCATTTTAAGGTTTCCATCCCAACCAAATACAAACCTTCCTAAAATGATTCACTTTCAGAACTTATGAGTCATTTACCAGTTAGTGAGAAAGAGTTTATGCTCTTCCTTAATAGGGGACTTTGACCTTTGACCAGACCTCAGGAGATCGGGCAACTCAGAATACTGGGAATGGTTCAAGTGGTGAGGGTCTGCCCTCAGGATAAACTTGACTTACTAGATTCACGAGTATGATCTTAATTAATGTTCACACTAACTCAAAAATGCATCAAATATTATTATCCTAAGATATTTTACAGGTGAGAAAATTGATCCTGACACCAAAGAACCTGGCATATGGTTAATGTTCAGTAGATTAGTCCCCTCTTTACTCTGCTATTTCACATAGTAAGGTAGATGTTCTAAGAAGAAATCTGTACAAATGCCTACTGATATGCAAGTGGGGAAATGCATGACATGAAAAGTAGAGAGGAAAATATGACCCAATACTACCATTTCTTGAGTATGAGATCAATTTTATATTTCATTCCATTCCAATGTTTAATTCAGCAATTTAAGAAAAATCTTAGTTTTCTAATTAACAAAAGGCATTTACACTGAGAATTATAGTATTTTTTTTTTGTAAGTGAAAGTTCACAGAGACTTTTTCTAATAAGGATATTTGCCAAAGACATTACTAACTATATCAAATCTTGGGTTAGCTCCTAACTCCATCGTGAAATAGATCTCCATCTCACCAATCTGACAGTCAATGCCTTTTATGCAATCTTGGAAAACGGGGTTAAAGGAAGCCAGTATCTCCCTATGAAATCAAAAGTCTGTGTTTTCTGGAAGGACAGAGACCTAATACGATATTATTATGAACACCGTTATCATTATCCTCATTATTATTAAAGGCTGTGGTGATAGGCATTGGCAGGAGGAGGCCTTTAATGGATTTTTGTAGGAACAGGAATGCTTAACTTCAGGATAAGATAAGAAGGGTCACTGGGAGGGTTTCTCCCGACACAGTTTGGAAGGTGTGCTTTTTCTCCTTGAAGAGTAAGAGCATGAGAATTCAGCTATTTATTCCCATAAACATACTGGCTGTTTGGCAGGGGAAGCTTGCTTGGAAGTGTCCCAGTAGCAACAGGAGAAGCCAATTTTGGATTGAAAAGTATATTAGGAAGTCTGCCTTATGGATAATTTATAGGTTAATAACTGAGAGATGACCCAAGTATCTTTCCTTGAGAGTCTTATTTTGGATAACAATATCTCCCTTTGGAAGAATTAATGCTATAGAGATAAATAACCAAGAATGAGACGGTTTAACCAAGCTCCCCACAGTTACATAGTTGGTAAGTGACGGAAGTAGCACCTGAATCCAGGTCTCCCATCCTATCCAATCCTAGTGCTCTTTCCACTACTCCATGCTGTCACTCCTAGGTAGACCAGCAAGACTCTGGCCAAGTCTCATGGGCTCAGCCATTACTGTTTGCTGATTGCAATTATTTTTTCTGCTTTGCTATGGGTCCTTTTAATATCTAGACAGCACTACTTTTTTATTATCAGCCATGTAGCTGAGCTAAGAGTGTCTTAGTGTCTTGTCTAACTGTATTCCACAGTTCTCATTGTTTTGTGGCCAATGTGTAGATGGGGCCATCACTACATAAACTTGGGTGATGCATCACGGTTGAAAGTCAAGTCAGTCTTGACTGGCGTAATATCAAGTTACACATCAGTCTTGATTAGCACCAACATTTCACGAATGAGTAAAATATTGGTTGATTCTTCTACAAAAAACAGTTTCATTGGGTCTGACTTTCACACCCAATAAATCAGAACTTCTTTAAAGGAGTCACCATGAGGACCAGAGCCTCCAGTCCAATTTATCTCCTTGTCAAAGTATGCTTACCATCAAGAAAGTTTATCACATTCCAGGTGACTTCTTTGCTTCACTTTGTGAGAGAAAATGCACCAGCAGACTTTAAGATAGAGACAGAGATAATATACCTCTTTACTTCTCTAGGCATTGGAAATATTTGAGGAACAAAACAGATAATGTTCCTTTCCTCAGGAGTTTGTACTATTAGTAGATAATATTCATTTAGGCTACAAAATTGTAAACTGTAAATAACACAGTTGTCAGTTCTATTAAGTTTGTTTGTTTTTAATAAATTTGAGTCCAGGTTCACATTAAAATTAGGAACTCAATTTCTGGTCTGAAGTGGGAAAACCTTTCAGTTTATAGACCTTGTTAAGAAATTAACTAGTTAATGATGGCATAATAAACTATATGAAACTTGAAGCTTTTCTTTGCAAATTTTGCCTAGTTCTCTATTGATTAGCCTTACCTAAGTTTCTTCTTTCCTCTTTCTTTTTCTGGCTGCCCACCTCTTTCCCGTTCCTCTTTGGGGTTAATAAATAAAAGAAAGACCATGGAACTCATATCTGTCAAGGACCCTAAATTATAATTCTGGAGGAAGTGACTGTGGGGAAGGAGGCCCTCAATGATCTGCTTTATCTCCATCCAACAGGACCGTGGTTAACTGAGACTTGGTTTTGGCATTTCCTCCAATTTCACAAAAGGAAAATAAGGAAGTTACATTCAAACATGTATTTTGTATCTCAACTGAAATCTCCTTATCTCCCCCACAGCTGCCTGCCAAGCCCCAGAAGGTTTCAGGGTCAATAATTATCATCTTTCCATTTAGACACTTTGTCATCCGTGAATATGTTAACCTTGAAGATTGGACCAAGTCATTCCTGACAGATGTTAATTTGATTGCTCAGTTCTGACCTCTCCTGAGGTCTGGCTTTTGTCTTCATCACTATATTAAGATAGCGATAACCTCCCTGAAGTCATAAAAATGCTCTGATAAGCCTTATCGATCTTGGATTTGAAATTGAACAGATAACTCTAGTGTATTATGGTAAACTTTTAACCTGCTCCCTAAGACGTAAGTCCACCAAGACAGGGACAAGAGTTCATGTTTTTCATTTCATGAAAGACCTCTCTCTCATTTGTTTTTACACTAATAATTACTCTTTAAAAGTAATAAAACCTACTCTGTCCACTGGGCATTTATTTTTGCCAGCTCTGGCAAGAGTAAGAACTATTATAATCAGGACATTATTGAAAATCCTTTTCTTAGAAAATTTTGGACTGTGAAAAAATTGGAAGACAATAGTAAGATGTTAAAAATAGTGATGCTCGTTGCCTACCTTTAAACAAGTCCTATAGATTTCAGCCCAGTGTTAGAACTGATTGCTATCTGTTTGTGTAGCTACAGATACAAAAGTCTTAGGAAATAAAACCATTTCTTACTGTTGTGCTCTAATGGAACAAGCATGAACGTGGCAGTTAGTCAGAACTGGGCTCAAATATTGGCTCCACAGCTCACCAGCTAGGTATTCTTGGGAAAATTACTAGACAGAGTTGAGCATGAATTTCCTCACAGGTAAAATTAAGATAATACCCACCTTTGTGATTAGGACTCAAAGTACACCCCTCTTTCAAACATAGAGACCCCAAAGGGACACTGAAACTCAGAATCCTCATTCCCACGTTTCCTTCATGTCTTCAAACTCTAATTAATAAATAAACTATATATTAACGGCATGTCTTCTGTTGCAGTTAGAAGCTTCCTAATCTGAGGGAGAGATACTGTTGGACAAATGCTTTCAGATTGACGGACACAGGATTTATGTAAGGAAAAATATTTAAATAATCACTACACAATCAAAATGCCCAGAATGGGTAAGTTATGTCTCTTAGAGACTGGGAACAGATGGACCAAGGTTAGGAATTTGGTTGAGGTAGTAAGGAACAAGTCTGTCCCTGGTCAAGTAGGGAAGGTGGGAGCAAGATCTGGAAGATTCTAGAAGAAGTCACTGACAGTTCTAATCCAAACAATCCTTGAGCCAGACCTCTAGCAGCTTTAGCTCTGCTAGCCCCTGCATTGTTCTCCACAGTGATGCCAGAGGTTTCTTGTGGGGAAAAACACCCGCTAAAAGAAGACAAACCAGGACCACATTTAGAGGTGGCTGAGTAGACCTTCACCTCTCCCTTCCCGTTTGCTAGTGCTTGAAATTCTTTTAACTTGAGTGAAACGCTTTTCATCCCATAGTTACAGCTAAAAGTCTTCAATTTCACAAGCTTATTTCAGACAAGGTGTTGATGAATATGAGTTCCAGTCAAAATATAATCCAACAGTGAACAAAGGTCAATGACTGGTTATCAGATCTTTCTCTGTTTTGAGTGAGGAAGGAGGTAAAGGGGGCAATGCCCTGGTCAGCTGAAAGAAGATAAAGGGTCTCCACCAGAGGGAAAGCTCATGGGAGAGAAATTTTCTTACGTCACAGATTTGCCTCAGAGAATTCCTTTTGGCGGTTGGGAGGCAGCAACAGAAGCTGACTGAGCTCTGAGATTTGGTTTAGGGATGTTTCGGGAGTTTTAAAAATTGTTTGTTTTGTTTTTGTTTGTTCAGGATTCTGCAAACACCATAAATCTGTTAGCAAAGATTTAGGAACTTATTTTCCTTTGGTGGTGTTTTTTCTTCACAGAGCCGATTGGTTTCTTACTGAAAGAAAAAGAGCTTCCGATATATGGACAGCATAGGAGCTGGAAGGGAGACTCCAAGCCCAATAAGATGCCTTAAGTCCCTTGCAACATATTCCTTCTGTGGTTACCCAGACCAGTCAACTAGCCCATCATTAAGTCAGATATTCAGAGAGTCAGTCAGTCAGTCAGTCGACAAACAGTCGGTCAGATATTCAGTCAGTCAAATAGGCAAACAGTCAGACAGTCAGACCATGAGAAGTATATGATCTTCCTAACCAACTATTTTTAACTCCACTCATTTCATCCCTTATGCTAATTAGCAAACCCTCTGAGGTAGGTTACAATAAGGATATTTGAAGTTCTAAGTATTTACCCTTGAAGCGCTATTACTCAGGCTACTTCAAACGCCGACTCACATGTCACAGATCAGTTTTCACTTATACACATATCACAGAATTTACTCTAAATTATTTCATAAGGAAATTACAATAGAGACAATATGCTTGTCCATCAATAGAGAACTATTTAAATAAATTATGATATACCTGTAAAACAAAGTACTGTGCAGCTGTAGGAAAGAATGAGGCCACACGCATGAACAGCTATGGAAATACGGAATGTTCTTTAGGTTACACAGTCATGAGAAAACAGATAAGCATAGGACGGTATATATAGTATGCCTCTACTTGAGTGAAAAAAATAATTTTTCTACTGTGTATATGCATAAGTATCTCTGGAAAAATACACAAACACTAGATTATATTGATTATATGGAGGAACAAAACAATATGAGGGTGTTAGGATGGGAGAGAGACATTTTACTATTTACCCTTTGGACCATTTCAAAATTAAGTTCAATATAAAAGATTAAACATTAATAGTTTTTAAACACACTATAGAATACTTTTTTGTTATCAGACCTTTGGGAAATAGTCATATATTTATTCATTCCGTTGATGAAGCCTGAGGCCACAGACACCCCAATGGCCAGGGACCCTTCCACAATTCTTTGTAAAGCTGCCCCTATCCTGGTGCTGCCTTTCTCCCTGCATGACTGCACATATTTTGGCTCTGCAATGCTCACCTGTTCCCACCTCTTAGGTCCCCTACTCATAGGCCACAAATGTCCCCTGGGCCTTGGCACTGAGCATGTCTGTGTCAGCTCAGCGGCGCTGTCTTCTGCCTCACCCACATCCTAAAGAAATTCCACAAGAAGTTGATAAAAAAATGATATGCAATTCTACCCTCCACAGTTAAAGGTGAACTCCTTTAGGGCCCAGAGCAAATATTCTCAGCAAAAGCCAAAAACAATAAGTAGGGCTGTTTTTTTCAAAAACACTTAACAATTCACAGCAATTTTTATTGATGTCATTGCCCTTAAATTAATTTCAAGGGAAAACTGGTGAACTTTTGTCCTCCAAGAAGTTTTCCTTCATCGTCCCTCCTCCCACCCTTCTCCCTCCAACTTCTTTCATCCCCTCCCAATCAAAACACCACTAGCAACAGCCCCTGCTAATCCCTGTTTTGCTGTCATGCTTAAATGGGTCAGAGCTCCAATCACTGGTGAAACAAGAGGCAGTTTGTTTGGTTTAGATGTGGGAATGTGCAAACCTTGCTTAAATGCAGGTTTTCATATGCTAATACATTATAGGGATAATATAATACATTATATTCCTGCTGGGCGGGAGACCACTAGCTGGCGCTGATAGCCCCAGTTTACAAGAAGGCCTTGGATAGGGTGGGGCAAGCAGACTCTTCACTCCTAAAGACAACAGAGGTGGCAAACTGGCAGCTCACGGGCTTTACTGGCACATAGACAGCTTTGTATGATGCACACGGTGTTTTCAAAAATTGTTAGTTAGTAACTGATAGCTAAAACATTTGGAGATTTTACAAAATTCTGGATCTAACATCTCTTTGTTAGATCACAGCTGGCTGTCCAGGACCTGAAACCCTCCAGCACAACGCTTGCATGAGCCCCTTTAGATAAGGCACATTCTCCACTACAACATGGGCCCAGTTACTCTCCTGTTCTTGTGACATCTATAGCCGAGTGATAAACTGCCCCCAAAAGTCAGTGGTTTAAAACAACCGTTTTATTTTGTTCATGATTTTGTAGTGCTGCAGGCAGGTGTTGGCTAAGCTGCAGTCATCTGAAGGTTTGATCGGGCTGGAGGCCAAAGACGGCCACTCACGAGGCTGCAGGCGATGCAGGTGATGATGGCTGGGGGCCCAGCTAGGGCTATAGACTGGAACAGCGATACATAGCCTCTGCAGCGTGGAGACTGAGGAGCGTGGGACTTCTTCTGTAGTGGCTGCTTCCCCTGTAACAAGCATCCTAAGAGAACCAGGCCGAACTGCACGATCTTTTATGATCTAGCCTCGGAAGTCATATCCTGTTGGCTGAAGCATTGATAAGCCCATCCAGATTCAACTTGAAGGGACCTAGACACCACCTCTCAAGGTGAGATGTGTCAAAGCACTTGAGTCTTACTGGAGATGCCTGGATCCTGTAGACTTTTGCATATAGATTCCTGGGGCCTGAATGAATAGTGTTAGGAACACCTGTTCCTCTTCCCCTCCCCTCTCTGCTTTCTGTCCTCCCTGGATGTGAGTGAGGGGACAGTACTTACTGAGTGCCGCCCACACACCATTACTTTATCTTATAAATATTTCTAGATCCCCTACCATGTGCCAGGTGCTTTCCATACTTGTTTTAATTTAACACTCAGAGCAGCACTGTGGGGTAGATATTATTCCCATTCTGCGGATGAGGAAATTAAAGTTCAAAAATCAAAATTTTTTAATTTATTTATTTATTTATTTTTGGCTTCTTTGGGTCTTCGTTGCTGTGCGTGGGCTTTCTTTTTAGTTGCGGTGAGCGGGGGCTACTCTTCACTGCCGTGAGCGGGCCTCTCATTGCGGTGGCCTCTCTAATCGCGGAGCACTGGCTCTAGGTGCTCGGGCTATAGAGCACAGGCTCAGTAGCTGTGGCACACGGGCCCAGCTGCTCTGCAGCATATGGGATCTTCCCGAATCAGGGCTCGAACCCGTGTCCCCTGCATTGGCAGGCGGATTCCCAACCACTGCGTCACCAGGAAAACCCAAAAATCAAATATTTTGAGTGGGGTTGTACAGCTTCAAAAGGGTAGACCCAGGATTCTAAACCTCCTGTTGCAGTGGGTTACAGATCAAGAGCGCTTATACTTTTTTGCTTCGGTCCCTGAATAATATCTCCATGAATGCCTAGTGATGTACTTCATTTTCAGTCAGAATAAGAGACTGTCCTCATGTGCATGACTCCCCTGGTCCGAGTCTCACCAAAGATACTACGTGAGTCTCCTCCCCTTGAAGGGCAAGTGTTTGGAAATTTACAGATCCTTGTGTGTGTCAGCTGTACCCTGAAAAAAATCAACACATCTTATTTGAGGATCTCCCTTTACCCCAACAAAACTAAATAAGGCAGCAGTTCTGTCCTTTGAGCCTCCAGCCTCAGGCTCTGGAATGCGCGCCTGGGCACACACGCATGCAGTGGGCTCCCTGTCATTTCCTTTCCCATCTTGGGTGGCTGGGAATAGATAAGAAACGGATCAAAGAGGGAGAGGATTAAGAGAGAAGTGGTGAGTGAGGGGAATATTAAGTCTTTGCAGTCTCAGAAAAATAAGATCCTGGACAAAAGTATGGAGGGAATATGCCAAAATCTAAGTAGGGCCCAGGAATGCCCTGGACCATCACGTCTGTATTTAACACAGGACCCAGCCTTCACTGCTTTGCTCACTGCTTTGAGATTTTTCAGGTCCCTCTGAGTCTCCTTTCTTTCCAGCTAATTCCCTTTCTTTCTTCCATTCCTGCTGTTTCTTGGCATGAACAGGAAGTTTACTCTGTTCCGTAACACAGGGAGTGGAGGAGTGGATGAGAATTAATATTTACTAAGACCCTACTATGTACTGAGCATCCAGAACAACATGATATTCGTTCCAAGTCACAAGTGTAGGAGAAATCATCTCCATCTCTCTTTTTTTGAGATATAATTGACACATAACATTATAAGTTTCAGGTATATAACATAATGATTCAATATTTGTATATATTATGAAATGGTCACCACAATAAGTCTAGTTAACATACATCAGTATATATGGTCACAACCTCTTTTCTTGTGATGAGAGCTTTTAAGATATACTCCCTTGATACATCTCTTGATGGCATGGACATAGGTGAATAGTAGAAATTCATGCGGCCACATTTGGAAGTGATCTTCTATAAGTAATCATGCTACAATCACATGTTCTGTGAAGTCATTTGAAGTTCTCTGAGGACTGGGAATTATTTATTCCACTTTTTAAAACATTTTTATTATAAAAATAATGCTAACACAGAAAAAAATTGCAAACTGTAACTGTATCAAAGGGAAGGATATAAAATACAAAGTAAACTTCCTTCCCAATCCCACCTCCCATTGCCAGGGGCTCCTGAAGCTTCTCTTTCCCGGTCTCCTCTTTACATCATATAAATACATATAAAGTCTATTTTCCAGATATAATATCATTTTTTAAACATTATACAGTTGGCCCTCCATATCTGTGGTTTCACATCTGTGAATTCAACCAACCTCGAATGGAAAATATTCAAAAAATAAATTTCCAGGAATTTCCAAAAAGCAAAACTTGAATATGCCATGCACTAGCATTTACATAGTATTAGGTATTATAAGTAATCTAGAGATTATTTAAATTATACAAGAGGATGTGCATAGGTTATATGCAAATACTACACAACTTTATATAAGGGACTTGAGCATCCAAGGATTTTGGTATCCACAGGGGATCCTGTAATCAATTCCCCAAGG